>NW_027503715.1:0-35525 GCF_021521415.1 Bidens hawaiensis
TGTCGATTAGCACTTATTTCACAAACGAAACACGAAACGTATCTCATGCATAAGTTATATGTGCTGAGTCTAGGGACTCACTCGTAGTATAAATACTTAGAAAATATCATTTTTGTTTTAGAGCACCAGTGAGGATTTTCTGTGACGCACACCTCTCTCGGATTCTTTTTGTTATCTTCGCAAACTGTGAGTTTCACGGCCGCTTTTACTCTTTTTAAACGCTTTTATTCGGGGAGATAACATACTCCACGCTTTAGATTTTGTTATTCTTTATATATCACTTGTAAGACTAAGTGGCAAACAAACCAACTAAAGTCCTTCATAACATCGAACCGGTTAATATTTGGATAATAGCGAGTCACTGTTGAGTAGTACTACTGGGTTTGACAAACCCCACCCAACTCTAAACTCGACTGTAGGTTGAGTGGGTGTAATCTTGGCTAACACATTACCATGGTCGTTGTTGACATGGTGGCAAGGCAATTGATAAACAGTCACCTTCGGTGTCGAACACTTAGTAACGCATGCTTGAAAGGTTAGCTACCTATTGATATATAATTGAGTTAACACTATCTGGTAACGCAAATGAAAACGCAAACGCTTTAATTTATTTGTATAAACTTGTGAACTCACCAACCTTTGTGTTGACACTTTTAGTATGTTATTCTCAGGTAGCTAAGGCGGGCGCGCGGTATATGACATGCATTCGCTAAACACCATTGCATTAAAAACTTCTTTAATTTTTATTTTGATAACTTGGGTTTTCAAGTCATCCTGTGTGGCGCAACTTTTTGGTTTATAATTTACGCTTCCGCATTTCATTTAAGACTTGATGCCTTGTTGGTTTGGAAAAACTTTAAATATGGTGTTTGATTATAACTAATGATTCTGATCCTGTTTGTTCACACCCTCTGACGGTAAAACTCCGTTAGTGGATTTTGAGGGTGTGACAGATTGGTATCAGAGCCATTGGCTATAGCGAACTAGAAATGCATTCATACTAGTCTATAACCGCAACGATCCATTCGTTATAATTATACGCATTGCATTTATAAATATATATATATATATATATATATATATATATATATATATATATATATATATATATATATATATATATATATATATATATATATATATATATATATATATATATATATATATATATATATATATATTATTTAGTCCTTAGTTTTCTTTCTCTCTTTACCTCATTCACTCATACGCGCGCATACACGACATATCCTGTAGGGATGTCGACGCCATCATCATCATCATCCGACCGGGTATCTCACGCCCCTGGTAAGGAACCGCAGTTTCCCAACTCATCACCACCTCGAGTAGTCCCGACACTAGAAGCCCCTGCACCGAAGAGGCACCGCCCATCTGGAGACGTGTACGAGGACAACGATAACTGGAGTAGTACCCGAGTTTGATCGTGCGGTTTGTCTACCATGAGCAAGTTCCCCCAGTATCTCTCCCGGGCTGTCCTATGTCCTTCAACACACTACCACCCCTAACCCAACCAATGGAGCACGCTTTCGCAGCTCTCGCCTCCTGTTTAGATCGTGAAATCGACATTATGCACTCGACGAGAGCGAATGTTACTGGATTGATAGGGGATGGAGCTGAGGCTAGGAAGAGAATTTCCTACATGACTTAAGCCATGAAGGAAGTTCAGGATGCTCATGTTCAGCTAACAAACCTAGTGATCAAGATGCAATCACAGATGATAGACTTGCAGGATAAAGTTAGAAACGTAAGAGGCCATGCAGCAGTAGCTCTAGCTCGTTGCAAGACACTAGAGGCGCAAATTGATCCGAACGCAGCAGGACCGGAGGTCAAGGCGGAGTCTGTACTTTCAAAAATTACCTGGACTGCAAGCCCAGTTCGTTCAACGGCACCGAGGGAGCCATAGGTTTCCTGCGTTGGGCCGAGAAGGCAGAGTCAGCTTTTGAGATGTGTAACTGTCCACCAGCCAGCAGGGTCAAGTTTGCTGCTGGAACACTGCAAGATTCCGCCCTCACCTGGTGGAACTCTAATGTGCATATTCTTGGGTTGGAATTGGCAAATGCTATGAACTGGGAGGAATTCAAGAACATGATGCGAGAATAGTATTGCCCTAGAGAGGAAATCTCGAAGCTGGAATCGGAATTTTGGGCGTTAAAGATGGTGGGTTCTGAGATTGAAGCCTACACCACCCGTTCTCACGAACTGGTGGTGATGTGTTCGCGGATGGTAGATCCGCCAAGTAAGAGAATCGAGATGTTTATTGATGGTTTGGTACCCCGGATTTAGGGTATGGTGACGTCTTCCAAACCGACTACTATTCAGCAAGCGATCCGAATAGCTCACAAACTGACGGATCAAGCAGTGGCACAAGGTGTGTCACCACCTAGAGGTTCCACCTCTAAAACCCGTGACAACTCAAGCACTGACAACAACAAAAATTTAGGAATGGAAAGTAGAAGTTTGACAACACCAGGTCCTCATCATCCCTCCACAGGAACAACACCACCGTAGACCCGAACTCACTCGGAATTTCAATAATCAGGATTCCAACAACAACAAAGGTGGCGGACAGGGCTTGAGTGGCTATGCTGGAAAGTACCCAAAATGCATCAAGTGCAACTATCACCATGCTGGCCCATGCGACCGTATCAAGTGTCTGCGATGCGGCAAGTTGGGTTATCAGGCCAAGGACTGTAGGGGAGACCTAGCGGGTAAAGGTGCTCCTAAACAGCCTGCAACAACGAAAGGGTGCTTTGAGTGTGGTCAGGAGGGTCACTTCAGGAAGGATTGACAAAACTGAAGCAGATGGAGAGCAATGGAGGCAATAACAGTAACGAAAGCAGTAGTAAAGGTAGATCTTTCATCATTGGATCGGGCAAGGCCCGCAGCAATCCAAATGTGATTATCAGTAAGTTCCCTGTGAACGACTGTTTTGCTTCTAATTTGTTTGACACTGGAGCTGATAGAAGTTTTGTATCGAAAGCCTTTAGTAAACTCTTAGACTTAACTCCAACCCCGTTAGATGCCAAGTTTCCGATTGAATTAGATGACGGTAAGTCTATAGAAACAACTCATGTACTAGCGGGATGTAAATTGAAACTGTCGAGTCATACTTTCGATATCGACCTCATACCCTTTACGCTTGGTAGTTTCGATGTTGATGTCGGCATGGACTGGCTATCCGAAAATAGAGCTGAGATTATATGCAATGACAAGATTGTTAATATCACTACTCCTTCCGGCGAGATCATCTCGATACAGGGCCAGAAGAGCGGCATGACCACTAGCATCATCACCCTCATGAAGGTGAAATATTTACGAAAGGATCATCCGGCGATCTTAGCTCAGGTAATTGAGACACCCATGGAAGAGAAGCGGATCGAAGATATACCTATTGTGCGCGATTTTCCGGAAGTCTTCCTGGAATATTTACCAGGACTCCCACCCATACGACAAGTCTAGTTCCAAATCGATTTAGCCCCCGGTGCTGCACCCATAGAACGAGCCCGGTATCGGCTCGCACCGGCGGAGCTTCAGGAGTTGTCCACTCAACTATAAGACTTGTTGGATAAAGGTTTTATCCGACCTAGCTCATCACCATGGGGATCCCCTGTCCTATTTGTTCGAAAGAATGACGGGACCTTCCACATGTGCATCGACTACCGGGAGCTGAACAAGGTGACGATCAAGAACCGTTATCTCCTACCCCGAATTGATGATCTTTTCGACCAGCTTCAAGGATCGAGTTACTACTCGAAGATCGATCTGATATCTGGTTACCATCAATTGAGAGTGCGCGAAGAAGACATTTCAAAGACGGCATTCAGAACTCGGTACGGTCACTATGAGTTTTCGGTTATGCCTTTTGGCTTAACCAACACACCAGCCGTATTCATGGACCACATGAACCGAGTATGCAAGGCGTACCTCGACAAGTTTGTGATCGTTTTCGTAGACGATATCCTCGTCTACTCCAAGAACAAGACTGACCATGAAGAACACCTGAGGTTAATCCTAGAATTGCTAAAGAAGGAACAATTGTACGCAAATCTTTCGAAATGCGAATTTTGGCTTCGTGAGGTCACTTTTTAGGACATGTGATCAATGAGAGTGGTATCCATGTCGATCCAGGCAAGGTAGAAGCCATCAAAAATTGGGAATCACCTAAGACTCCGACTGACGTGCGACAATTCCTAGGATTGGCTGGCTACTATCGACGTTTCATTGAGGGATTTTCAAAGATTGTTCAACCCCTCACCGCACTGACACACAAGGGTACTAAGTACAATTGGGGTGACACGCAGGAGTCTGCCTTCCAACTGTTGAAAATCAAACTCTGTAGCGCACCCATCCTAGCCCTCCCCGAGGGAACGGAAAATTTTGAGGTGCATTGTGATGCATCGATACAGGGTCTCGGTTGCGTGTTAATGCAACTCGAGAAGGTTATAGCCTATGCTTCTCGACAACTACGTATCCACGAGAAGAACTATACGACCCATGACTTGAAACTCGGAGTTGTGGTGTTTGCTCTTAAGATATGGAGGCATTACTTATACCGTACCAAGTTTAACATTTACACCGACCACAAGAGTCTCCAGCATATCTACGATCAGAAGGAGCTGAACATGCGACAGCATCGTTGGGTCGAGCTACTTAGGGATTTTGACTGTGCCATAAAGTACCACCCTGGTAAGGCCAATGTAGTGGCCGATGCTCTCAGCAGAAAAGAAACTGATAAGCCTTGACGAGTGCGAGCATTACAACTCACGATTCATGCTAACTTACCTTATCAGATTCGTGATACCCAACTCGAATCTTTGAAGGACGTGTAAGGCCCCATTCCCGGTGCCTTACTTTAGCGTCGGATTTACTCATAAACACAATTCTTACAATCAGGGTTACTTAAACTTTTCGCGGGATATAAAACATCAATCATTCGTTACAAAACATTAAATCTTTTCTTTGATACCATAACACAAATCATTATATTTAAAACATCTTTTCTTCTATCTTCAGATGCCAGCCATTCAATCCATGTCATGTGCCATCCTCATGCTAACTCTAATATCAGCTCACCTGCGTGCATACTAAAAGTCAGCTACGCTGAGTGAGTTCTAGTTAATCAAGCAACTTATCATACAACCACTACATGCATCATATACGTATCCGAAGACACGTAGTCCACTATCTAACCAGCTCACCTTACCACTTAACCTCTTATTTACCCCTACCACTTTGCCACTTTGCCACTTTAATAACGTATAACGTTATGCCACTTTGCCACTTTGCCACTTTAATAACGAAGTCACGTATAGGCTTACCCTACCACGTACTACCGTCATGCCACTAACACTCTTACTAGACTCTTGCCACTTCTAACACACTCTACCTCTACTTATCTACAACACAGTTCATAACATTACATCATTTACATAATAACCAAGTTACATCATAACATTTACACACACTAATAACCACTTGACAATCACTATCCTTGGCGATAAGTGCAATATCCGAAGATCGTTCACGCACCGACAAGCATTATATAATAGCTACCTCATATAACATCTATAGCATACACTTACCACTTAAGGTAAGTGTATTCACACTTCACATCGAGTATGCACACAGCCCTGAAAACATAACAAGGAAATGGGGCTAGAAACTCACCTGAACTTGGTTAATAGTTACTCCTTCTTTAGCTGTGCGCGACTAACTGTATAACAAATACACATATCAATTAACTATTACTATCCATATCGCGTTTCTAGTCTATTTACAACCCTCAACGAACGGGGGTCCGGGGGCAGTGCCCTGGCAGCGGCGTCTAAGGGCGGTAGCCCCTAGCAGGGTCCAAGGGGCAGAGCCCCTGGCTGGGGTCGAGCTGCCAGGTCAGCTTGGAAAATTTTTATTTCTATTAATTGTCTTATCACATTTTCCTTTAGGATTTTAAGTTATTATCTAATTCGCCATCTCATTCCTTATAACGAATTAAGCCTAATTCGTTAACCAATTCGTTGTCTTAAGTGATCTGGTTCGTTAACTAATTCGTTAGCTAATTCGTTAGCCGGTTCGTTATCCTGGTTCGTCATCTTCCATAACGAGTTGGACCTTTATAACGAACTGAACCCTTAACGAAATAAACCCTTAACGAACCGGGGCTCATTCGTTAGTTCTTCATTAACGAACTACTTAACGAATTGTGTCTGCTTTGTTATCTCCCCTTGGTGAAACAAATAACGAATTACCTTCTAGTTTGTTAAATATCCGTTAACGAACTAGGTTTAGGTCAGGGAATGTCAGAATGTTCTCTGACATTCTCTTAACATCGTTCAACATTTCCGACGCCGCCTTTCCGGCGCCGTCATCGCCGGAATTCCGGGATCTCAGCCGTTTCACCACCGTTTTTTCGTCCCGTTCGATCCAGATCTGAGCTAGGATGATCCCTAAGCTCATCTTGGTTCGGTTTATACCCGATTCCACCCGGATCTCGTGACTTCAATGGTTTAACGGTGTCAGCTCGTCGTTTCATGACTAAATCTAACGGGGTTGAGTTCATACAACATAATACTATCATTACCTTGGGTCGTAAACTGAATCTCCTTCTTCTTCTAGGTTTCGGCTTAGAGAGAGAGAGAGAGAGAGAGAGTAGGATGAGAGAGAGAGCTAAGTGTGTGTTTTGGTGGTGTATGGAATATGAGGAATGAAGGATTAATGGTGATTTAAGGTTTATATAATTATGGAACATGGGATTAGGCCCATGGTCCTTCCCTCTTTCCTTCATAACCCAAATCCATAACCCAACACTAGCCCGACCCATACCAACTCCTACTCTATTTAATTATTTCCCGCTAACCCGAGTAAACTTTCCCTCCAATATTAAATAATATAGTTAATATTATTTTGGAAATTTCGGGATGTTACAAGACGATAACGTCCCATCAGAACTCATGCGGGGCATGACAAGCAGCTTGAAACCAAATCGGACGGGGTCCGATATTTCAAAAATCGGATTTGGGTCCCTCGATACGGAGACTTGAGAAATCTGGTGATTGATGAAGCACACAAATCCCGATACTCCATTCACCCTGGCTCAGATAAAATGTACCATGACCTAAAGACACTTTACTGGTGGCCAAACATGAAAGCCGACATTGCCACCTACGTGAGCAAATGTTTGACTTGTGCTAGAGTCAAGGTGGAGTATCAGAAACCATCCGGACTGTTAGAGCAACCGGAACTCCCAACGTGGAAATGGGAACACATTTCCATGGACTTCATCACTGGATTACCCAAAATGCCGACGGGATGCGATACCATCTGGGTGATCGTTGACCGGCTGACTAAGTATGCGCATTTCCTAGCTATCAAGGAATCGGACAAAATGGAAAGACTGACTCGCATCTACATGAAAGAAGTAGTGTCCAGACACGGAGTGTCTGTCTCAATCATATATGATTGATATTCTCGTTTCACTTCGCACTTTTGGAAGTCACTACAGTGCGCACTAGGCACCCGCCTAGATATGAGCACAACATACCATCCTCAAACGGATAGGCAAAGTGAACGCACCATTCAGACCTTGGAAGACATGTTGCGTGCATGCGTGTTGGATTTCGGAAAAAGTTGGGAACCCCACTTTCCCTTGGTAGAGTTTTCGTATAATAGCAGCTACCATGCAAGCATTAAAGCAGCGCCGTTTGAAGTGTTGTACTGACGAAAGTGTCGATCACCTCTTTGCTAGGCAGAAGTAGGTGATAGCCAAATCACTGGTCCTGAACTAGTACTCAAACCTCAGCAAAGATTGTCCAAATCCGAAGTCGCATGGCAGCAACCCGAGATCGTCAAAAGAGTTACGCCGAAAACCTCTTGAATTCCAAGTGGATGACAAGGTTTTGCTGAAAGTCTCACCTTGGAAAGGTGTAGTACACTTTAGAAAGCAAAACAAACTCAACCCACGATACGTTGGCCCATACCGGATAACTGAATGTATTGGTCCGGTAGCGTACTGATTGGACTTACCAACGGAACTCAATGGGTACATAACGTTTTCCATGTATCCAACTTGAAGAAATGCCTTTCTGACGAAACACAAGCAGTTCCTTTGGGCGAGTTGAAAGTTGATGAACAGTTACGCTTCATCGAAGAACCAGATGAAGTTTTGGATTGGGAAACCAAAACACTCAAACACAGCAAAATTTCCATCGTTAAAGTTCGTTGGAACTCGAAACGTGGACCACATTTCACATGGGAACGCGAGGATCAAATGATGAAAAAGTATCCTCACCTTTTTGAAGGGCTAACCAAACACCGAAAACCGCGAAAGTCGACAAACCGTCAGAATACACAAGAGGTATGAATTAAATTTTGGGAAGAAATTTCTTTCTACAAGGGGATGATGTGACAAACTGAAAATTTTGGCCTTTTTCAGACACCCATCGCGACTTGACACAAATTTTCAGGACGAATATTCTTTCAACATGAGAATGATGTGACACTCGTCAATTTCAAGTTAACTCGGTTAATTCAATCTTAAGATCACACGAACTATAACGCATATCTCATTACATTTAAATTAGGGTTTAAAAGACGCATGACAATCACTACATAAGTAGTCTTATGAAATTTCACCGAAACACACCCGAGTTGACTCAAACCGTTGGTGAACAAACGATAAGTATCATAAAGAAGTTGATAATTATGTGCTACTTGGTGTTACTTGCATAACATTGATTCATGAAGAAAGTAAACAAATTGTGCTAGAATTTAACTAAATGAAAATCTAGGGTGCAAGTTGTAACATATAATATATTTAACTAATATTTATACAACTTATTTATCAAAAAAAAACCCTAACACTCTCTCTCCCTCTCCTCTCACCCAATGGCAGCCCCCCTCCCCCTTGGTATTGATCGACCAAAGCCGCAAGCACACACACCACACACACATACAAGTGTTATTCAAGTTGTTTTGAAGATCTAAGAAGCTAACTAGGTAATATAAACACCATATCAAATCCATTCTATCAATTAATTGCATGATTAAACCTATAATCATAAACCCTAAGTGCTAAATATGTTGTTTATTGATGAATTAGGGTTACATGCATGATTTTTAGTCATAGGTTAATTTGTATGTTGAGTTTTGATGAAAACTGATGCTAGACAGATTCTTGAATTCGTGTTTAAACGGCTGAAACTCAATGTTAATATTGTATTTGGACGTGATTGTTGATTCTATGATGTATTAGGTCGAGTCTAGTTTCTAAAAAGTCTGAGATTGTAATTTTTGGACGTATAAAAGTTTGTTTTTATTATTTTACAAATCTGTTGTGCAAGTCTGATTCGGGAAGCCTGCTGGTAGGCTGTTTTGAGATTAAGATATCTCATAAACGACAAGACCAATGAGGTTGATTCCACTTCTGGAAGTTAATATTTTGAGTTACGAATCTAACCCAATTGGTCTTGCATTAATAGGATTTTCCATGTAACGGGAATAACAAATAACATTCTGTTGCGCATGATAATGATGGCTGTGTGTTTACTGTGATATTTTGATCATTGTGAGAAAACCGTATATGATAAAAATATAATAAAAATATTTTTAGAAACCTAACTCAAGTTTGCTTCTGTGATGAGTTTCAGTGATTTATTAGACGTGTATTGATTTATGAAATAGAGTAATCTTGTCGAGTGAAAATCTGTCTGGATAAAATAGCTGCTGAATTACTTAAGTTAACAAGAAAAGTGCATAGTTGATCGATGTTTGCTATGTGTTGTGGGAGTTAGTTTACTAGTAATGTACAATAGTAACACTTGAAACGATATTTGTTCACGCATGTAGCTTATCACCAACGTGTTTGTCGATTCGCACTTATTTCACAAACGAAACACGAAACGTATCTCATGCATAAGTTTATGTGCTGAGTCTAGGGACTCACTCGTAGTATAAATACTTAGAAAATATCATTTTTGTTTTAGAGCACTAGCGAGGATTTTATGTGACGCACACCTCTTTCGGATTCTTTTTGTTATCTTCGCAAACTGTGAGTTTCACGGCCCCTTTTACTCTTTTTAAACGCTTTTATTCGGGGAGATAACATACTCCACGCTTTAGATTTTGTTATTCTTTATATATCACTTGTAAGAATAAGTGGAAAACAAACCAACTAAAGTCCTTCATAACATCGAACCGTTAATATTTGGATAATAGCGAGTCACTGTTGAGTAGTACTACTGGGTTTGAAAAACCCCACCCAAATCTAAACTCGATTGTAGGTCGAGTGGGTGTAATCTTGGCTAACACATTACCATGGTCGTGGTTGACATGGTGGCAAGGCAATTGATAAACAGTCACCTTCGGTGTCGAACACTTAGTAACGCATGCTTGATAGGTTAGCTACCCATTGATATATAATTGAGTTAACACTATCTGGTAACGCAAACGGAAATCAAATGCTTTAATTTATTTGTATAAACTTGTGAACTCACCAACCTTTGCGTTGACACTTTTAGTATGTTATTCTCAGGTAGCTAAGGCGGGCGCGCGGTATAGGACATGCATTCGCTAAACACCATTGCATTAAAAACTTCTTTAATTTTTATCTTGATAACTTGGGTTTTTAAGTCGTCCTGTGTGGCGCAACTTTTTGGTTTATAATTTACGCTTCCACATTTCATTTAAGACTTGATGTCTTGTTGGTTTTGAAAAACTTTAAATATGGTGTTTGATTATAACTAATGATTCCAATCCTATTAGTTCACACCTCTGACGGTAAAACTCCGTTAGTGGATTTTGAGGGTGTGACATGGGTCTTTTTATGTTTTTTCTTCAGTTTTTACGTTTTTATTTTTTGGGTTTGTGTTTGGCCCATGGTCATTTTTGGGCCTATTTCGAATTTGAAAGTCTATTTGTATGATGCTAATGTAATGTGAGAAGTCAGACTTCAATTTATCAATGAAGAATTTTCTCTTCATTTTCCTTGACCTTTGGGTGAGATTTTGGAGTTTTGAGAAGTTCATCACGGGCATTCACATAATCAACGTGATTTGATCTTCGTTATCGTTTTACCGCTGCATCAACTCGTTTAAATTATTTGAGGCTGTTTCATTATCTTGGAACGAGTCAAATCGGTTTAAAATGACTAACAACTATTGTAACTAAGACTTTTAGCGATAACTAAAAACGAGTAACTTATAACCATTTCTATCGGAAATCTACACTAATTATAATGAAAAATATTTTTTTTTCTTTCAAGTCTTCCAAACTCCAAACTTTGAACCAAATCCATGAATTTTATTCATTCTTTTTATTTTTCCTTGAACATTATTTTGATCTTAAAATTATTTTCTAGGATCCCGCCTAGAACTAAACTCGCCCGATTCAACTTGCTTATTTAGTAAGTTCATCTTTTGCTCGCTTATTTTTATCAAGTGAGTTTCTCGCACCAATTTTTTTAACGCTTTTACATAATTTGCGGATAGCATATATATCCTATCAATACAACTGTTTACTTATTCATTTACAAAACTACAATTCATTACATGGACTTGTGTGTTTACTTGTTACTTGCTCATGATTATGTGCATGGATTTCTTCGATAAGTATGATCATACGCCCCCTCCCCCCCCCCCCCACCTTTGCACTAAATACCGTGTTTCAAGTGAAAAAGGGACTCTGATCCGAGTACATTGGTTGGTACTAACGGGAAAGGACTTTCATTTATTCTCTACAGTTTGGAACTTGATTCGAGTGTAAAGAACCCTTACTTACGCTATTATTTCATAAGTTCATGGAATTGTATGGTTTTTACGTATTTATATCAAACTTGTGTGAACTCACCAACTATTCGCTTAGTTGACTTTATTTTATATGTATATATATATATATGCTATAGGTACAATTCATTAAAGGATGAAACTCGGAGAAGACATTAGAACTTAGGGTATTTTAATAAATGGACATGTTAAATTATTCTTGTTTTTCTTGTCTTTCTTGATCTTCGAACTTTTGTATTTGATGCTTAAATTAATTAATGATAATATTGTCACTTAATAATGTTAGATGTCTTTTGAGCAATCTGTACGTCACACTCAGGCGTTTCCGCTTAAGTCGGGGGGTTACACATTGGTTTCGAAGCCATGACTATAAGATATGACATTAGACGTAGAGTTCTAGTTGGTTATAGCTTATTTTAATTATTTAGGGTTGCATGATAAGAAATTATGTGGGCCCTACTTGATTGTTCAATGCACATGCTATATTATTATTATTATTATTATTATTATTACTAATTCATTTACGCCTCATGTACACAAGAACACACATAAGTCCAAGGCTTATGCCTAAAGCAAAGATTTTTCAAGTATTTTCAATAATCAATTTTTTTTCGGCTTCTCGATATTTCTTCTTCTTAAAGATGGTTCAACATGGCGGTTATGAAGTAACTAGAAGGGGATCGTGCTTATTTTCTGAACTTTGGACACCAAGGTTATTGAAACCTAAGGATAAGCAATGCACATAAATCCCAATCAGACGTGGGACCGGTTACTTACCTGGAGAGTTTGGAAAGGGCATGAAACTTATTAGGCCAAAACAAACCACCCCCAACTCCATATGAATCAAAAATTTAAAGCTTTCAACGTGACCATATTCTCTTTGTGAAAAGGAATATGGTTGCACTCCTAAAGATGTCACACAAGTCATGGTGGTTCATGCAACTTTTGACTCTGACCATCAATGTTTACAATGTGTTTTAACTTAAAGTCTTTCAAGTCGTGGTGATACACGATCACCCAGCTTTCGGTTCGATTTGATTACACATTTTGATTTTGGTGTTGTAATACGAGAACAGTCGAGTTTCAACTCATTTTCTTTATTAAAATATTCATCTATTATTACGGTTTAGAAGTGGAAATTAGAAAGGTCATGGTGATACATGAATAGTCGAGTTTCAATTCAATTATGTTATTATTATATTCCTTTATTATTATGGTTTAGAATTGTAAATTCGAAAAGTCATGGTGATGCATGAATAGTCGATTTTCAAAATTTCATACCTACGTCCCATGTCAGACAAATCATTCACCTTTAGCACCACTTCTTCTTGTTTTCCTCGACGTCGCCCTCAAAACTCAACCCGCAAAATGACAACCTAGATTTTTCACGCTATCGACTTCCATGATTGTGACATTCATTAATTTTCGGAACCGAAAACCCGACCCATTGTAAAAAAAATATATTATTTGGATATGTGCTCATAAATAAAACAGCATATTCTTATTATTTATTATCTTATCTTTATTATATGTATTCCCTTGCGTGAGACTCAAATTATTAACGGGTTTAAACGAGTTAATATATTGAAAGTTGATTTAAATGCTTGACGAAAAAAATAAGGTTAAATAAAAGTTTTGGTGTCAATGGTAATATAAACGTCTCTATTATGATATATAGTTATAGACTTGAAAAAAAAATGAATTTTATTATTATTATTTTTACAAGGTAATAAACAAAATTTTAATTTGAAAATTGAGTTTACCAACTCATAAACCTCCTTCTTTTGTTTTGACATCAATGGTAATCGAAATACCATTAACAAATTTAAACTGATATTTCTGGTATTAATAAGAATTTTCAAAAGAATATCAATATGGGTTACGGCTAAGGGTAAGGGGGTTCGGTTGAGCCCCAAGTGATCCAAGCAAAATCTGACACGTAGGCGATGACATGGCCATGGATCAAGCCCCTCAACCAAGCCCCAGAGGGTGTAGTGGTCCAAGTGATCAGGGGCTTGATCCAGTTTTTTATTTATTTAATTATTTTAAATAATACATTAAATAATAATATAAAACATTGTTGGTCTACGTAAGTATCTCCACTTGTATAGCGATCTGACCCCTAAATATAATTATTAAAGTTATATAAGTTATGTAAATATTTAAAAAATATATAAATATTTAATGTAGTGGTCCATCGATAAGGTCATCGATTATCGGTGACTGATCGATAACATTGAGGTCATTATTAGACCCGGCAACCCCAAAGAACGCATGCCAAAACCAAAGATCCTGTGACGCCACCGCCTCAAGTACAATAGTAGGGCCGAGGTGATCACCTCGATGGAATTGACCTCGCCAAGCAGTGGGACACATAGCCCAACCAACATGCATACAGTTAAGGCTACCGAGCATCCCGGAGAAACCATGCTTTTCACCGTGCACCTCGTATATGCGTTGGATATCATACATTGTTGGTCTACGTAAGTATCTCCGCTTGTATAGCGATATGACCCCTAAATATAATTATTAAAGTTATATAAGTTATGTAAATATTTAAAAACTATATAAACAAACGTAAAAAAATATATATACCTTTACAAAATTGGTTAAGCGCATCGCGTCCGGTCTTTTTAGCCATTTGTAGATACTCGTCCAACATATCCGATCCAACACCATACGCTAGTTTCCAAAGAGCGGCGGTAATTTTTTGAGTAACCATGAACCCGGGCTTACTCTAGCGTCATCCCTTTGTTGAAAATACTCAAAGTTCTCCGGCAAGTCATTTGCTAGACGCATGAATAATCGTCTAGTCATTCGAAAACGGGTTCTAAAACTATCCTCCCCATATGTGGGATTGGGACTAAAATAGTGACGTATCAAAGTTTCGTTAGCGGTCTTTCGATCACGAATACGCGGTTGCCGGAACAATGGGGCTCGGGGGCGATTTTGATCTCTCAAAAACTTACCGTCGTTTGAACCGCTTGACAAATGAGTTCGTCTTCTTCGGTAGAATAGGAAGACGAAGACGATGACGACGATGCCATTTATAAATATGGAGATAAATAGAAGTTTTGATAGAGAGAATGTATGGTTTGAGTTTTTATAGAAAGTGTGGATTTGTATTTATAGATAAAAATAATATAAAAAATAAATATATTTGGTTGGCCAACGGATACGTTGGCCAGTCAACGAGTCTCCAACGGCTATTTCTCCTGCGGTCACAGTCACGCCGGACCACCGCGCCCCGGCTCACCTGAGGAGTGTAGCGGTGTCCGTGAGCCACGTAGATGGCCGCGCCCCCCGCTCACCCCCCACTACCCTCAGCCTTATATGGTAGTTAGCACATTCCGTTGAAACGTATTTAACGTGTTGATTATCAAAAGTTTTTTTTAATTATATTATTTAGTAGATTTTTGACTTAAATGTTTCATCTACGTAGAAACCACATAAAAATATTAAAATATAATCTTTTTATGGCATTAAATTTTCAATTGTAGTTTCTGTATATAATTCTAAATGAGTTTGACTGCATGCATATATCTTTTATGGATATAGGAATCTCCGAATATTATGGTTTTGTTTCTAAATGAGAATAAATCAATATTTTCTATCAATAATTTCACAGCATCATTTGGCATAAATTCCTTTGAGCACTATAACATATTATTTTTATCTAGAAACCTGATTGCCGTCATAAAACAATTATCTCTACCCCCTGTTGCTCTTTTGTGTCTATCAAAACTCTACGATATGGTGCTTTTTACATGACCACCATCTCAAACCTCTTTCTTGTTAATCCATCATCGGGTAATTGTTTGCTTAATTATTATTATTATTATTATTATTATTATTATTATTATTATACACTTTATTTTGATCATAACCATGTTGTCAGACTTAATTGACAAAGGTAGTAGTGTTACCGATATCATATTCAGTTTGTTTTTTGGTTTCTGTTCGAGTTTTGACATTTTCATAAACATAGCTAAATCTAAAAATTTTCTTTTAACATAATTTGTACATTTTAAACTTTTTGAAAACAAACTCGACTCAACATTCGGTTCGTGTGAAAAAAAAACCGAACATCTCGCTTAAATCATTTTCTTCTCTTTTATAACTTTTGACGCGTTATTCCAAAAGGAACTGGCCATATTAATAATGACTAATAATTATCGTGACTAAATATTTTATTTAAAATCCAAGACATAATGATTTAAAACTAAAATGACTAACAACTATGAATTATAGTCCAATATATTTCTTTTTCAAGACCTTAATTTTTATCAACAAAACTCATAAACCTTGAACTGAATCATCAATTTCTTTACTCATTTTTCACATTTCGGTCAGACTCCATATTGAACCTAATCGATTTGAATAATCTAGGATCACTTAGTCGAAGTCGAACTGAACTCTTCAGGTTCACTCACTTAAGTCGCTTTACCTTTCATCTTACATGTTTACTTCAGGTGAGTAATCACATCCCCTTTTTTTTCTCTATTTTTGGGCATTATGCGTATTAAAAATTATTATTATTGCACTACTATACTCAAACCAATTCCATTATTTGTGTGGTTGTGATATTGCTCGATTAGTTATTGACTGCTATATGAAATATATGTGTTTACTGCTTTTATGATTGGTTGGTATCTCATCCTCATCCTCATCCTCATAGTATGAGAATACGTCGTCCGAGTAGACATGTCCGTTATCTAGTGGCATGATCGAAAAGACACCTATATTTGTTTATATTAACATAATTTGTACATTTTAAACTTTTTGAAAACAAACTCGACTCAACATTCGGTTCGTGTGAAAAAAAAAACGAACATCTCGCTTAAATCATTTTCTTCTCTTTTATAACTTTTGACGCGTTATTCCAAAAGGAACTGGCCATATTAATAATGACTAATAATTATCGTGACTAAATATTTTATTTAAAATCCAAGACATAATGATTTAAAACTAAAATGACTAACAACTATGAATTATAGTCCAATATATTTCTTTTTCAAGACCTTAATTTTTATCAACAAAACTCATAAACCTTGAACTGAATCATCAATTTCTTTACTCATTTTTCACATTTCGGTCAGACTCCATATTGAACCTAATCGATTTGAATAATCTAGGATCACTTAGTCGAAGTCGAACTGAACTCTTCAGGTTCACTCACTTAAGTCGCTTTACCTTTCATCTTACATGTTTACTTCAGGTGAGTAATCACATCCCCTTTTTTTTCTCTATTTTTGGGCATTATGCGTATTAAAAATTATTATTATTGCACTACTATACTCAAACCAATTCCATTATTTGTGTGGTTGTGATATTGCTCGATTAGTTATTGACTGCTATATGAAATATATGTGTTTACTGCTTTTATGATTGGTTGGTATCTCATCCTCATCCTCATCCTCATAGTATGAGAATACGTCGTCCGAGTAGACATGTCCGTTATCTAGTGGCATGATCGAAAAGACACCTATATTTGTTTATATTAACTGAAGTAATACACATTATTGCAAGGTTTAAATTGTTTATTTCTCATTACAACTATTGCTATTACACCAAACGGTGAATTACTCGCTCAACATGTGTTGACAAATTATTTTTACGCATATTGCAGGTTGTTATTTCAGATGGTTTGAAGTGAAAAACTTAGATTGGACTTTAGGCTAAAAATTATAAAGTTTAGATGTATTAAATTTCTTTATAATTTGAATTAGACAGAATTACAAATTTTGTCTTTTAAACAAAGTCAATTTATGGTCCGTGTCCTTTATTTAGTTTCTTTGCAGGGAGTGTCCTTTAAACATTATTTTCCTGCACGTTATGTCCTTTACGCTAACTGGGTTAGAAAAACTCAGTTAAATACCATCACGTGAGTCGCATGTGAGAGCTTTTTGGTCTTTTCACCAAAGTGGTTCAAATATATTATTATAAAAATAAATAATATATATTAAAGTGATACACACACACTATCTCTCTCTCTCTCTCTACTCCTCTCCCTCCCTGTCTCCACACCAACACCACCACTTCTTAGCCACCAAAAACCAACTCCCTTTCTTCTTAAAGCCGGCACCATCTTCGACGAGGAAGACGATAGGATTGTTATAAAACCACTGAGTTCAACCGAATGTCTTGGTTGGTGCCCGATATGGTCAACACTGAGGCTAAGAGAGTCAAGTGCTATGTGAGGGGATTGCCACAGAAAGTTCACATGCTGGTCAGGGCGAATAAACCTGCTACTTTTGACTCTATTGTCGAACTCGCAGAGATGGTTTATGAGGACCTGGCAGCGGATGACGTTGTGGTGGGAGAAGAAAAGAAGGATAAGAAGTGGGTCGCTCCTATTAAACGACCCGGTACTCAGTTGTGGAACTCCAAAGATAAGAAACATAAGGTGTGGGAGAAAAGGTCGTGCAAGACATGTGGGAAAATGCACGGTGGTGAGTGCAAGTGGGGTAAGGGATCAGATGTTTGTTATAAATGTGGAAAGGCACATGGAGGAGAGTGCAGAGTAGGGTCAAACGCCTATTATAAGTGCCGAAAGGTGGGGCTCTCTGCTCCTGAATGCAGATTGAAGCCGGCATGTTTCCGGTGTGGCAAGACGGGCTACACGGCCAGAGAGTGTACTGAAGCTGGAGGAAGCTGAAAGAAAGATGCTGAACCAACAAGGCCAAAGACCAGAGCCTACATGCTGACTCAAGAGCAAGCCAAGCAAATTTCCGATGTCGTCACAGGTACGTTTCTAGTAAACGGTATTTCCGCTTTAGTATTATTTGATTCGGGTGCGAACAAAAGTTTCGTAGCCACGCCCTTTAGTAAATTAGCTAAAATGAAATGTTGCCGAGTGTCTGAAACTTTTATAGTAGAGACCGCTAGTGACACTTCGGTTAAAATAATGAAAATGGTTAAGGACTGTAAGATAGAGTGAGCGGCATGAGTTCCCTGCTACCCTTCATGTTATGACCTTGGGAGGATTCGATGTTGTAAGGCCCCATTACCGGTGCCTTACGTCTGGGCGTTGGATTTACTCATCAACATAGTTCAATTCATCAGAGTTAATAAAAACATATGCGGAATATAAAAACTTTCATAAACATTACATTAATCCATAACTTGTCTTAGAATAAACACCTTGTCTTTCAAAATATCATAATATTAAACATAAACGTCTTCCGATGCCAGCCTCTTATTCAATGCCATGTGTTCCCCTCAAGCGAGCTGTCTCATTCTACTCACCTGCGTGCATAATAAAAGTCAGCTACGCTGAGTGAGTTCTAGTTAATAACATATCATACTTTACAGACATACATACATACATACTTTCATTCATACTTTCATAATTCAAAATTCTACTTTACTCTATTCTATTCTGCCTCGGATATTATTAGAGTCCGGTCCCTTTTTTTGCCTTGGATATTATTAGGGTCCAGTCCCTTTTCTGCCTTGGATATTATTAGGGTCCAGTCCCTTTTCTGCCTCGAGATTATTAAAGGGCTCGGTTCCTTTTCTGCCTTGGATATTATTAGGGTCCAGTCCCTTTTCTGCCTTGAGATTATTAAAGGGCTCGGTCCCTTTTCTGCCTTGGATATTAATAGGGTCCAGTCCCTTTTCTGCCTCGAGATTATTAAAGGGCTCGGTCCCTTTTCTGCCTTGGTTATTATTAGGGTCCAGTTCTTTTTCTACCTTTCTATCTCTTACATTCATTCATAACATACATACTTATCATTCATAGCTTATACATAACATTATATCTTGACAGTACGTGCAATATCCGAAGATCGTTCACGTACCGACAAGCCATCATTCTTACCCTTCACATAATCACATAAGGCATACACTTATCACTTAGGATAAATGTATTAACATTCACATCGAGTATGCACACAGCCCCGAAAACATACCACATAAATGGGGCTAGAAACTCACCTGGATCCTGTTACGCTCGCCGTTAATCGTAATTCCCTTCTTTAACTGAGCACGGCTAACTGTTAAACGTATAATTGTTAATTAACCGTATAATTAACTAAGTTGGTATTTTAGTTAACTATCACATTTTCTAAGTTGGGCTAGTTTTTTATGCTTGAGATAATGGGCTGGTCTGGTTTAAGTTTGATATAGGCTTAGCACCATGTGGGCTTAGTTAAATCAGGCTCACTGTTTATCATGGCACCTGGGCCCAACTGGCTAGGCCCAAAGTCAACAGGGGACTAGGTGGCTGAGAACCCTTGGCAGAGAACCCATGAGATTTGACCGAGAACCCTTATGGCCGAAATCCCATGCTGACCGAAAACCATTTGGTTCGACCGAGAACTCTCAGTTTTGGCCGAGAACCCTCACGTCAGATGTTTTCAACTCATCATCCTATCTTCTTGTTTCTTTCCTTAGTCTAGTTAGTTGCTACGGGTCCATATCAAGGATTTTAACCATTTTCTCCATCGTTCTCGACCGTTTAATCACACAATATCATCCCACTATCAAGATTTACCCGTTTCTAGCATAAACCTTGAACCTTTATCATAAAAACGTTCTTTAAGCTAGACCTAGGGTTTCCTTCATGAACCGTATTTAGCCATGAGTCTATTACGTCCATTTTAATCATCAAGTTGTTAACTTTATGTTTTATCTAGACCCGTTCTAGTCTATGTTCAAGTTTCATGGCTATCCGTTCATAAAAACGTAAGCTTTAAGATCAAGAACATACCTTTAATCATTTGCTTGGTCACGGCTAGATTGGTTATGAGCTTGGATCTTGTAACTAACTTGAATATAGAGGCGAGATCAAAGATCTTGGCTCGTTTGATCTTGGATCTCACTTTCTCTCTTGCGGCCTAAAAGGGAGTGTTTATGTGTGTGTAACTTGAGTGTGTAGGGAATATAAGGATAAGATGGATGGAAATGGAAAGATTTAGGGTTTAAGGGGGTATTTATACCCCTTAAGCCCATGGACCTAAGGCCCATCTTTCCTTTTTAGTCCATGATTAATTCCATTTAATTAGCCTACTTATCTTTCCTTTTTACCATTTTACTATTTATCTACTAACTTCAAGTAAACTTTTTCCGTCATAACGAGTCAATATATAATATTATTATTATTCGAAATTTTGGGATGTTATAGATGTGGTTTTGGGTATGGATTGGTTGTCTGAGTATGAGGCTCAGATAGTGTGTAAGAGTAGGATGATAAGGTTAAAGTCCTTGGATGGTAGTGCGGTAACGTTTTATGGTGATAATGAAAGTTTTGGACTTAATGTCATTTCGATGATAAAAGCCGAGGGATTGTTAAGGCAAGGATGCGGTGCCTACCTGGCGTATGTTGTCAGCGCTACGGCCGAGACGAAATAATTGAAAGATGTTCCTATCGTATGCGACTACCCAGAAGTATTCCCTGAGGATCTTCCGGGGTTGCCACCGGAGCGAGAGATAGAATTCCAAATAGACTTGGTACCAGGAGCCCAACCCGTCGCGAAAGCACCTTACCATCTTGCGTCGTCTGAGATGAAAGAATTAACGTCCCAACTGCAGGAACTCCTCGACAAAGGTTTTATTAGACCAAGTGTTTCCCCGTGGGGCGCACCAGTGTTATTTGTGAAGAAGAAGGATGGAAATATGAGAATGTGCATAGATTATCGAGAGTTGAATAAGCTTACGGTAAAGAATAGATATCCTTTGCCAAGTATTGATGATCTATTTGACCAACTGTAAGGTTCAAGTTGGTTCTCACGAATAGATCTCAGATCAGGCTATCATCAGCTAAAAGTGAAAGAGGAAGACATCCCTAAGACAGCGTTTCGTACGCAATATGGACACTACGAGTTTCTCGTAATGTCATTCGGCCTAACGAATGCTACCGCGGCATTTATGGACATGATGAATAGGATGTGTCGGCCGATGTTGGATAAGTCAGTTATCGTTTTCATCGATGACATATTGATTTATTCAAAAAGTGAGTCTGATCATGCTGAGCATTTGAGAGAGGTATTGAAGACTCTGAAGGAAGAAAAGTTGTATGCTAAGTTTTCGAAATGCGTGTTCTTGTTAAGAGAATTGAAATTTCTAGGTCATGTGATTAATTTTGAAGGGATTATCGTGGACCCAGCTAAGATCGAAGCAATAACAAATTGGAAGACTCCACAAAATCCGACTGGTATACGAAGCTTCTTAGGGTTAGCGGGCTACTATAGGAGATTCATAGAAGGTTTCTCCAAGATAGCCGCACCGTTGACCGGTTTGACCCAAATGTTAGTAGTATTCAGTTGGGGTAAGTTCCAAGAAGAAGCTTTTGAGGAATTAAAGAAAAGACTCACGCAAGCTCCAATCCTTGCTCTACCCGATGGTGATGAGGATTTGGTTGTTTGTACTGATGCTTCGTGTCATGGGTTAGGTTGCGTGTTGATGCAACGAGGAAAAGTAATAGCTTACGCGTCTAGACAGTTGAAGGTTCATGAGAGTACTTATCCGACGCATGATTTAGAGCTAGCAGCGGTAGTACATGCTCTCAACATATGGAGGCATTATCTGTATGATACTAAGTGTTCCATCTACACAGATCATAAGATTTTGAAGTACTTCTTCGAGCAGAAGGAATTAAACATGAGACAGAGGAGATGGTTGGAGTTAATTAAGGACTACGACTGCGACATTAAACACTATCCTGGTAAAGCTAATGTGATCGCAGACGCGCTAAGTCATGAGAATGAGGAATTTATTGCAACCGTAAAGTCATACCAGCTAATTATGAATTCAAGTCTTTTTGAAGAAATATCAAAGTGCAGTCAGAGGTGTTGGTAGATGAAGGGTTAGTGAAGAAAGAGAGAATTTACGGCCAGCAAGATAAGTTGATGGAAAACACTCATGGTGTTAAGACTAGGTTTGACCGTATGTGGATACCACGCCATGGTAATCTTAGAGGTCGAATCTTGGTTGAACTCATAAGTCAAGATACTCGATTCATCCTGGAGCTACAAAGATGTATCAAGATTTGAAAATGGACTACTGGTGGCCAGGAATAAAAAGCGATGTAGTGGCTACGTTAGTAAGTGCTTAACTTGTTTAAAAGTCAAAGCCGAACATCAAAATCCTTATGGTAAAATGCAACCGCTTGAGATATCTAAATGGAAATAGGAACACATCACCATGGATTTCATAACTAAGCTACCTCGTACAGCTAAGCATCATGATACCATCTGGGTGATTGTGGACCTTTTGACCAAAAGTGCTCACTTTCTGCCTGTACGAGAGGCTATCTCGTCATAAACGTTAGCAAGTTTCTTCATCAAAAAGGTTATATCTAAGCAGGTGTACCGTTATCGATTGTGTCTGATAGAAATACTCGGTTTACTTCGAGGTTTTGGGAGAAGTTCCATGAAGTTATGAGAACGAGATTGAATATCAGTATGGCGTATCATCCTCAAACAGATGGACAGTTTGAAAGGATGATCCAAACCCTTGAGGATATGCTACGTGCTTGTGTTTTAGATTCCGATGGAGGTTGGGATGATCACCTGCATCTAGCAGAGTTCTCCTATAACAACAGTTACCATTCAAGTATTGGTATGACACCATTTGAAATGCTTTAGGGTAGATGGTGTAGAACCCCGGTATGTTGGGGGGGGGATTGGTCAGAAAGAAATGGGAAGTTTAGAAGTTGTCCAAGAAACATCTTCAAAGTTCGATCAGATTAAAGCAAGAATGAAAGCTGCTCAACACAGACAGAAGTCGTATGCTGATAAGCGGCGACGACCGATTGAGTTTAGCGTTGGTGACAATGTGATGCTTAAGGTCTCGCCTTGGAAAGGGATTATCCGCTTTAGGAAGAGAGGGAAGTTGAGTCCAAGGTACATTGGACCGTTTAAGATTATAGGTTGCGTGGGTGAAGTGGCATATAAGCTGGATTTACCTGATGAACTAGAAGGAATTCATTCAACCTTCCATGTTTCTCATCTGAGAAAATGTCTAGCTAATGACACATCTCACGTGCCATTGATGGACATTGAGTTTGATGAACAGCTGAACTATATTGAACAACCAATAGAGATTGTTGATCGCAAGGAGAAACAACTTCGTCACAAGGTTATACCTTTAGTGAAAGTGATATGGAAGCATCGCAAAGGAGCAGATGCTACTTGGGAAGCTGAGGATGAGATGCGCAAGTTTTACCCTAATCTGTTTAAGTAATAGTTAGGTTTCAGGGACGAAACCTCTTTAAGGACGCAAGACTTGTAACATCCTAAATATTATAATATTAATAAAAGAAAGTCGTGTTTAGTTATCATGTATAAAGATTTAATTAGAACAAATAAAAGAAAAGATTATGGACTTGGAATAATTAAGATTGATTAAAGGCTGATAGGCCTTAGGTCCATGGGCTTTTAGGAGTATAAATACTTCCTTAAACCACCCTAAAACACTAAATCCTCATTTCTTTCCATCTTAATCTCTACACACTCAAACACACACAAATATTACTTCATACGGCCTTAAGAAAGAAGGAAGGGAGACCAAAATCAAGCCATTTATAGATAAATCTTCATTATACAAGATAGATACAAGATCATAGTTCATAAACAAGTTAACCCGAAGCCTAAAAACGCTTAAAGGTATGTGCTTTAACATTAAAGGTTACGTTTTTTATGAACGGTTTGCCATGAAACTTAACCCTAGAGTAGATCGGGTATATATAGATCATAAAAATACAAACTTGATGTTCGTAATGGACCTAACGAACTCATGGGTATATACGGGTCCTAAAGGGAACCCTAGACCTAGCCTAAAACGTTTTAAATCAATAAAGGTTTAAACTTTATACCTAAAATGGGTAAGATCTTGTTGATGTGCTAATGTTGGGTGTATAACGGTTAGGAAAATAGCAAAAAGGTGGCTAAAAAGTCATGGTAACGGCCATTAACATTTAACTAAGCTAGGAAACAAATGAAAAATATAACTGAAGCATCAGACATGAGTTCTCGGTTACATGGGGTTCTCAGCCATTGAGTTCTTGGTGACCTGAGTTCTCGGTCAAGAAAGAGTTCTCGGTCAAAAAGGGAGTTCTCGGTCAGCGTGAGTATTCGGTCAACATGGGTTCTCAGTCCCAAGGGTTCTTTGCCTTGAGTTCTCGGCCACTCAGTTTTATGTTTGGTTTGGGCTTGAATCCAGTTAGGCCTAGATGATTTAATGGGCAATGGGACTGACTTAACTAAGTCCGCAAATGTTAAGCCCATAAGTTAAAACAAGACCAGCCCATCATCGTGAACTAAACAAACAAGTCCAACTTAGAAAATACGTTGGTTAACTAAAATACCAACTTAATTAGTTATATGGTTAATCAACAAATATATATTTAACAGTTGATCGGGCTCAGTTAAAGAAGGGAATAACGATTAACGGAAAGCGTAACAGGATCCATGTGAGTTTCTAGCCCCATTTACTTCTTATGTTTTCGGGGTTGTGTGCATACTTAATGTGAATTTTAATACACTTACCTTAAATGGTAGGTGTATGTCTTAATGACGAATGTGATAGATATGAATGTATGCTTGACAGTCGTGAACGACCTTCGGGTATTGCACGTATTGTTAAGGAAAGTATAGTGTAGTATGTATGATATATGTATGTGAATAAAAAAATATGTACGGCAATGATATGTATGATATTAAATGTATGGATGTGATAATGGAAATGATAATGAAATGTAAGGTAAGGTAAGGTTAAAGGGTTGCATACCCTAATTATATATGCCAAGGTTAAAGGGTTGCATACCCTAATAATATATGTGAAGGTTAAAGGGTTGCACACCCTAATAATATATGCGAAGGATAAAGGGTTGCATACTCTAATAATATATGCGAAGGTTAAAGAGTTGCATACCCTGATAATATGTGCGAAGGTTATAGGGCGTAATACTCTTTAAAACGTAAGGTATGATTATGCAAGTATGAAGTATCAAGTATGTACGAAAGTATGAAGTTATGAATGTGTTGTATGTGGTATGATTAACTAGAACTCACTCGGCGTAGCTGACTTTTAGTATGCACGCAGGTGAGTAGAATGAGACAGCTGGCTTGAGTGGGGTACATGGCAGAAGAATAAGAGTCTGGCATATGAAGACCTAAGACGTTTTTAATTAATGTTTTGATCTGGAAGACAATATGTTCGTTAAAGACAAAGTTATGGATTTGATTGTAATGTTTATGAAAGTTTTTAATATTCCGCGAATGCTTTAATTAACTCTGATGATTAGAACTATGTTGATGAATAAATCCAACGTCCAAATGTGAGGTATCGGTAATGGGGCCTTACATGAAGGAGGGTGGCAGACCCTAATAATATTTTTGAAGGAGGGTGGCACACCCTAACAATATTTGTGAGGTTATAGGGCGAAAGGCTCTTTAAGGGTGGCAGACCCTAATAATATCTATGAGGTTATAGGGCGAAACGCTCTTTAAAACGTATAAGTATGTATGTAAAGTAAGATAAATTATGAAAGTATGAAAGAAAGAAAGAAAAAAAGAATGAAGGTATATACTTATGTGTGTACGAAAGAAAAAATGAACAGATTAAGTAAGTAATATGTATCTTTGGATACGTATAAGTATGTGAATGTGTTGCATGTTGCCTGTTTTAACTAGAACTCACTTAGCGTAGCTAACTTTTAGTATGCTAGCAGGTGAATAGACTGAAGCAGTTGGCTTGAGAGGCAAATACATGGCTTGATTTGAAAGGGCTGGCATCTAGTGAAAATTTTTCATGATATTTTAATAAACTATTTTATGTTATGTGTTAAAGACAAGTTTAAATGTTTTGTAACGAATGATTGAAGTTTTATTTCTTCCGCGAAAATTTTAATTAACTCTGATATTTAGAACTGTGTTTATGAATAAATCCAACGCAAAAGTAGGGAATCGAGACCGGGGCCTTACATTACAAAACATTTAATTATGAACAGTTTATGCCTTATGGGAAAATTAGAGTTCTCGAGAATTTTGCGTTCTCAGGAAAATATGAGTTCTCGGAAATTTGTTTAGGTTCTCGGGAAAATACTGGTTTCCGGGAAGACGTTAGCTCTCGAGAATTATGACTTTTTTAAAAACTTATGTTTTTGGGAAAACATTAGTTTTTGGAATTTAGTTCTCGGAAAACTTTAGTTCTCTAGAATTAATTGGGTTTCCGAGAAGTTTATGATTCCGACTTTTAGTGGGGTTTCGGGATTTATGAGTTCTCGGGAAACCAATTTCCAGGAATTTGGAGTTTTCAAAACAATAAGTTTTCGGAATTTAGATCCTGAAAAAAGGTTGTGATTTTTAGTTCCCGTGAACAATTATAATCCGTAAACCCTGTTTTGACACGTAATAATTCATGAACAATGAAGACTCGTAAACTATTCTAAGCCATAAGATTTGGTCCAAATTCTAAGGGATTGACTTTATCAACAAGATTTAGTTATTTTCGGAAATATATCTTTTATTAACGATTCAAATTTCGAAATTCTTGGAGATAAAGTTTAGTCAATAAATTAAAAAAAAAACATATCATAATCCGAATTCTAAACCATTATATGTTAACTTTTTTGAAGATCTTGATGAACACCAAGAACATCATCAAAAATTAACCATAAAATTAACTTTAAATTTATGAAATCAAAGCTTTAATGATGATTTAAGAGATATCAAAATTCTGTTATAGTTAAAATATGGATTTTAACGAGTTTAATGATTTTAAACAGTTTGTTTAAAACCCGTTTTGATTAGATCTAAAAATAAAACAACCAAAAATTGGGTTTATCAAGTGTTAGTTCATGTATTCCGATCCAGATCCTGGTTAAAGGAAAACATGAAGAACTTATTAATCAACATCTTTTTGATGCTACATGTTGATCAGTTTTTCAGGTTAGTAATAGAAAAACATGATAATATGATAAACCTACAACAATATGCATAGCTGTTACAGTAAAGGCGGTAGCAATAGCTGAGGAGTATGATCCAAACGACATGATTGTCAACTTGGTCGAGTTCCCTTTTATGATGCATAGTTAAAGATAGGGATTAATGTTCTAGAGAGGAATCAATTTCAGAGATGAGGCACACATAATTGATTTATGTGTGATTAGGTTATTGATGCTAATTAATCTCTCCCTTTATATACGCCTGAGGGGAAACCTTTTATTAGCAAGTCAACGTAATATAGTCATCAACAATTACCAAGTTAAAGTTAATATATGATAAGATATAAATAATTAATATAATATATTATTATATAAATGATAATGATGACCATATGTGTGTGTATATAGTTTTAAGAACGCAACGTAACAATTTTTTTTTTTTGAACTTTTTTACACACATGTAATACATAAGTGTAAGTAACGTAAAAAAAATTATTGTATTTTTTACACACCGAATCGACTTATTACACATGTGTAACTAACATTTAAACTTGTAATTATCAAAAATCTTTATTCTCTCTCCTGATTAATTTTTTAATCAGATTATTTCCAGCCACATATTCAATACCCATTTAATTGATTGTGTGGTCCATATTGAGTTCTTAAAGTTCTTACAACTCATCAAGTTCTCAAAAGATCTTTCTCATATATATATATATATATATATATATATATATAGGGATGAGTTTATTGGGAAACTCTAAAAAAGTGGAGAACTGGGGAACACATTTCCTAACTCTTGATCATTTTCTCACATCCTTATGATACACCCTCAATCACCTACATCACATCATTTTTTAAGGAAAATGATTAAAAATTATAAAACAAAAAAATTGAAAAAGTAAAAAAACCAAAATGTTTATCTAGCATTCCTTGTTCAAAAAAAAATAACAATCTTGGTTTAGCATTCGGTTTGGTTTAGCATTTAGGGATAGGTTTTTAGGGGGGCTTAGGTTCTACGGGTTAGGGGTTAGGTTTTTTTTTTTTTTTTGTGGGGGTTGGGGGAGTGGGGGCTTTTCTTGTACACGTAACGATGGAAAAACAACAAAAAAGAAAAATGCATAAATATTATAACTGCCACAGTGAAACTCGCATTGTCTTGTACATGCTTAAAAACACTAGTTGTTAATGTTCATGAACACTAAATTCTGTGAAATAACCGTAGGTTGGTTTTATTATATATATATATATATATATATATATATATATATATATATATATATATATATATATATATATATATACTAGTAAAAGCACGCGCGATGCGGCGATAGCTACACCTTTTCAACGTGATGCTCTTTTTATGCTAGTTTATCAATCCGTTCGTGGTATATTGTATAGTACGTCTGTTAGTTTTCTTATTAATAGCATCATTTAGGGGGGGGGGGAATCTGGATGCGAAACAAATAATGAACAATTTTATAATCCAATTAAAGAGAAACAATTTGAAACCAAATTGAATTGACGCTTTCTAACCGGTTTGATATCTCTTTTGTTGAAACCAGTTAAGGCCAAATTGAACCGGTTATAAACTGTTGGCAAACAAAACCGGTCTCTCTTACGAACCTGTTTTAAACAGAACCACTTCAAAAAACATACTAATTGACTTTTATGACCGAAATCATATAAGTTTTAGCCAAAAACTAAATGGCACACATCTACTTACAAAAGTTAATTGGCAAATAACGACTACCCTTGCTTTGAATTTCATTCCCTAACCGGTATCAGGGGTGATTGTGTATGTAAAAATACAGTCCATTAACAGTGTAGCTTTTAATATGTTGTCCCCATTAACAATGCAACATCTATTTCAATAAACTAAGAGCATTCACATCTCATTCTCCATCTCTATCTCTATAATTACACTAAAAAACACTACATTTCTCTCTCCTATTCAATTAAATAATATTTTTTTATACCTTTATCCTTATAGTTTTCTATCTCCTCTACTCACAACTAATCCAACAAATATTAAAAAATAAATATGAGCAAACAATGTTCCCCAAATGTTTTTTCAAATTTACAAAAAATCACTACATTTCTCTCCACCCTATAATATACACTCACAACTCCACCCTATAATTTGCAAACTCCCCACACATAATTATAAGGGATGGGATGTGAATGCTCTAACATACAACTAAGTTTAGGCCAATCAACAAACTACAAAAAAATATCCTCACAAATAAACAAATTGATGTCTTCAAAATCCACTCGATTCACATAAAACAAATATCCAAAACCATCGATCAATTACCCGTACGTTAGCCTTTTAACCCCACAACCTCTATGACATCATGCCCGTCGTCAATGTAATCGCCCAATAGCTATATTGGTTTATCATCCGCCCTACCTAGTTGATGGCGATCACTGTCGGTATGCTTACAGGTGGTGGTGTTTCGCCATGCCTGGTGTATTTCTTAATACAACCCAACTTCTCGACTTGCTCATTTTACCATCCCTACTACATTTCTTTTGTAGAATCAAAAAGAAGCCAAAATTTGTAACCTTGTATACACCTTGGTATTCTTCTAACTGCAAAACATAAAAATGAGCATCAAAATCATTGAATAGGGAGAACTCAACTATAAGTTAAAAACCGTCATATACATCACTCCGGATATCTAAACCTTGAACAAACATCAGTTGTTGACTTCATGTTGTTGATTTGCTTTTAAAGTCACATGTGAACCCATAGATGTAATAAGTGGATTATTAGAAGTTCAGATCACACACTTTCATATTCCAAAAAAAGTATGAATTGTAATAAAAGAAACAAAATTGATTAACATACTCACATCTCCATTTTGAGATTTTTCAAATCTCAGTCCACTCTACAATTGCCATCAATAAACAAGTCCTCCGCATATGTGCTCTCTCTTCGTATGCAAATCACATCATAACATCATTTTTAAAACTTTGTTTCGTTTATTATGCAAAATAATATGATTTATTACCAAGGAAACTCACAATTTGGCATCAAAATTGAATCAACAAGGCTAGAGTCCACCCTTAAGTGTAGTGCTCTCTCTTGGTCTGCAAATCACATCACAACTATAAGCTTTCTGGACAACCCACAAACCTAATATAATCTTTCAAATTCCCTAAATTAAAGGTACAACTTTTAAAATAATCTTTAAAATTCCCTAAACGTGTGTCGGATTCGTTCATTTATGTCCATGAACATTCATTTATGCTCATGTTCATTAGTTTACATTTGTTTATGTACATTCGTTTATATATTCAATTCAAACATATAGGCATGTTACAATTTAGTATAGTTGTATTAAATCTCGAACCAATGAATTGAGCTTACTATGGATTGTTACAAGCTGAGTCAACTCGGTTCACTAAGAAACCGATCCGTCTAAGCTCGCGTACAAATCGAACTGACTCGTCTCGTATACAACCAGATCTGGATCGGCTCGCTTACAAACCGATCCAACTCAGCTCATCTAGAAAACCAAGCCGACTCCGCTCAGTTACAAACGAGCTGATTTCAAGCAAGCCTTGTGCTTTTTTGAAAACTATATATTTAAAACTTAAGCACCGTTTGCAGTTTGTTGACCTGTGGAAGACGCTACTTTGGTTGTTGAGAGTTGTCAAAATCACAGCAGGATTCCCTTGACCAGGTAGATAATTGCATAAAAAGGGCCAAACCTATCTCACTCGTGCATCCACAATCTCCTTCATTGTGCAGCTACAAGATACATCACAACAAAGTTGTATTCTTCGTCTTCCTCCCTAATAATTATTCAAGCTTGATAATTAATTTATATATATTTATAATTAGTTTTACACCTCTCTAAAGCATTTTATGAAATTTAGAATTACATTTATACTCTAAAGCATCTTATGACATTTAAAATTTCTTTTAAGCATTTCTAAATAAATTAAACAAAACCTTCAAAAGTATTGTTGGTAAAAAGAAGTCTGTCTACCTGATCTCCCAAAATTGCTATTCTTTTTGGAGAGAGATTTGTAGTCTCAGACAATACAACCATCTCTAGAGCATGTGTAATCCAAGTGTGCGCCTCCCTGATCTGTTCATCTTTATATCGTCGGCAATTCATTGTGATTTATTTGTACTAATTATATTTTGAAATCAATTTGATTTTCATATTTTAAAACCGTTTGTTTAAATATATTTGGTATTTAGACTTGCATTTATCTTTTTTAACGTACATACACCGAAACGTTTATTTTCCTAATAAACGAACACGACCACATTAATTTTCTTAACGAACAAACACGAATATGAATACATTAAGTGTTCGTGTAAGTTCGTTCGTGTGTTCGATTTAAGTTCAACAAACAAACACGTTCATTTTCATAACCAACAAACAAGAACAAAAAAAATTATGTTCGTTTATTTGTTCATGTAGGTTCATATGTTCGTTAAAATTTTACGAACGTACACAAACAAGCAGTGTTCATTTTCGGGCTTCCGCCGCAGCTGTTTCTTGGCATGCCAATGGTACCATGGGACCTTTGTTTTCACCTTGATTTTTGCTAGTGCATTCTCAGTAGCTGTGACAAGGATCACTGAAACAACATCCCCAATACAAATTTCAAAACAGATTGATTAGTTACAACCAGATTATTCTATTTTGTGGTCACGTTTGATAAAAACGGGACATACAAAATGCTAAAAACTATAATATTTGGGAAATCAATTGTACAGTATAAAATTAAATATATTCACTAAAATTAAATATATTCACTAATTGGCATAAACTAATTGAAAAGATATTATGAAATCAAGAATTACCGGTATAAATATGACGGTTCGTAGTCAAATGCATATTTGAATTTACCTGCAGTTTATATCATGCATGCTAAGGTGATATGCAGAATATCTTATAAAATGGACCAACATGATTTATTAGAAAAATCAACTACATATTAGATTTCAAGAATATGGTACACAACTACCTTAGGCTTTCCTGTGCTTCCACTCGTACAAAGAAGAAAAGGCGGATCAACACCATCAACCCACTCCACATCACATTGTGGAAAAAAACAACATCCTAGAAATTTAATAAAACTTAAAAAATAGTATACAGATTAAAAAGATAATCTTGCTTTGGCAATTATAGGTATAATAATAGAACTTAAAATACCTGGCACTAAACATCTCTTTCATTTTGACATTTAATATCTTCTATTTTCATGTCTGATTCATTTGCTTAAGCCGAACACAAACCTGTTTGTGAATAATTAAACAATATATTTCAATCAGATAAGAACTGGTAACGGATATTATTTTATAAAAAAATATATGTATATTGGAAACAACATAAAGAATATAAATGTCACGCCAAATGAATTCCACTTTGAGAGGACTCTGAGAGTGCATACTCAACAATATTCTTAAGATTTATGACCTTTTGCTTCATTCAACAAAAATCACCTAGAATCCAAAGGCAAAGTGGTATAATATATTAAGAAAATGAACCTTACATGAACAATTAAACAAAAGTTGAATCTAGAAAAAAAAGGATGAAAGGGACATCGCAACAAAACCCTAGAAATCAATGGTTATAGTGTGTAATAGGAACACGAAATCAATCAAATCAAAAGCAAAACCGATACATACCCAAAAGAGTTAATGCAGCGTGGACCAAAATCCGGCGAACGATTTGGTAAATCGCGGTGACACTTAGTTGTTGGTAGCGGGGTAAGTGCAATGAAAAACCACAGGAGGTTTAAATTAGAGAGAAGGGGATGGGTGAAAATGTTGGACATGAGATGCTATAAAAAGTATTAAATATTTGATATTCAAATTTTGGAATTAGGGTTCGTCTTCATGGGCGGGAAATGGGGTACTAAGAATCTGAAACACAATTAGGGGGTGTTTGTTTTTTCTTCAAACATCTTCAAGGGAGCTAATGTCTGCAGGCGCGCAGACATTACCCTTGAAGACTGTTTGTTTTTTTTCTTAAAACAGATCTGAAGTTATCTTCTTTCATCTTAAAAGAAAAGCAAGGAAATCTTGCTTAAAACATCTTCACAAAAAAACCCTACTCTTCTCCCTTTGCAGCCACCCTCTCATCCACTGCTCCTACCACCGTCCGCCAACACCACCACCCACCGTACGCCGCCACCACCACCCCCGTACCCCGCCGCCACCGTCCACCACCATCCACCGCCACCACCACCGTCCACCACCCACCATCCATCACCACCACCGTCCGCCACCACCACCACCATCCATCACCGCCACCACCACCATCCATCACCCACCACCACCACCATCCATCACCGCCACCACCACCGTCCACCACCCACCATCCATCACCACCACCGTCCACCACCCACCATCCATCACCACCACCGTCCGCCACCACCACCACCATCCATCACCACCACCGTCCACCACCCACCATCCATCACCACCACCATCCATCACCACCACCACCATCCATCACCACCACCACCATCCATCACCGCCACCACCACCATCCATCACCCACCACCACCACCATCCATCACCCACCACCACCACCATCCATCACCACCACCGTCCACCACCAACCAAAACCATCCATCACCACCACCCATTGTCCACCACCACCATCCACCGCCACTACCCACCGTCCGCCGCCACTACCACCATCCACCACCACCACCTTCCACCACCCACCAAAACCAAATCGGCATGGCAAGCAAAGACTAAAAACTAGATGTAACTTGAATAAATGACTTCTATCTTGTGAGATAAGTTTGACAGTTATGCAGACAGTATCAGCTTATAAAAACAAACAGTCTTATATTTTCAGCTTGCAGATCTTCAGACCACATCTTCAGTTGCAGACATGAAAACAGATGAAATCAGCTTGCAGACAGTTTATGTCTGCAAAAACAAACAGCACCTTAGACTTGTACATTATGCTTACAGGCTTTTAAAACTCTTATTTTTAAGAGTTTTTGGTAAATGATTTGTTGGTGTATTTTGTGACCGTCGCTATGCAATTCTGACCAGCTGGGGCGAAGTGGTGAAGTCGCCTAGAGCCCAAGCCCGCGAGTTTGTTTATCTATATATATATATATGTGTGTGTGTGTCATGTTTAGGGTTTAGTATTCAGAAAAAGTGAGAGTTATTTGTGTAGCTGTTACATTGCTTAGAGAGAAACAGATAGAAGAGTCGCGTGGGCAAACCCGAGGTAGAGCTCACCTCGGGTCGGCCATAATTTGTTTTCTCGTTCGGTATGTAATGCGTTTTGGTTATTATATAAAGGGATCTGCAGATCTGTGTTATCTCATTCGTGTGTTTGTTTGTGTGTAATCGTGTTCTTCGTCTCTAACACCATAAACGAGTCTAGGAGGATTCCGCACTCCTAGACCTCGTGCGGATCTCGTATCGATCACCATCGCACCGGGGACTGTCATGACTTTTTGCCCCTCCTGTAAGTATTATAATATAGTGTGTGTGTGTGTATATTATATATAATTATTGAATTTACATTCAAATTATAACGAAGCGTGTTGTTACATGTAAAATATTAAAGAACTAATGTTTTACATGTAAATGCTAATGAGATTTGTTGCTTTACGTGTAAATGTTGATGAAAAGTGTTATTTTACATGTAAAATATTAATTTTTACATGTAAAATCTTAAAGAACTGTTATTTTACATGTAAAATGTTAATGAGATTTGTTGTTTTACGTGTGAAATGTTAATGAAAATTGTTATTATATAGAGTGTTAATGAAAAGTGTTATTTACATGTAAAATCTTAAGAACTATTTTTTAACATCTAATATTTAATAAAAAAAAGATT
>NW_027503716.1:0-26813 GCF_021521415.1 Bidens hawaiensis
TCGCCGAGTTCTGTTGTGCATTAGCCCTTTGATTCTTTAACAAAACACAAACGGGTTAACGCGATTGATCGATTCTAGGGTTTATAGATTTGGGGCTACTTCGGGCTGTTGTACTTAATGAAATTTTCTGAAACATAAACCAGCTAGCATCGTAGATCATATGATTGTGTTGTGTGTGTTATATCCACTTACCGGCCAGGGGCGCGGGTCCGAACCCTCCCTGGACGCGGTCTTGGTTCAGTTTTTTTTTATTTGTCTTAAAAGGTTTTAATGGCATATAAATATATTATAATTAAAATTTAATATCAAATAAATGTTATTTTATCTAAACCGACATCATAAAGTTAACGTTTCGTGTCAACTAATCTCGTAACAAGGTTTTAGTATATATATACATATATATATACACACACACACAAACACATATATGTATGTATTATAAATATATAGTAATAATACAAAACGAACTTTGCTTTAATAAACCCAAACGTCATTATTAACTTTTCTCGTCATTTATCGTTTTTACAAATTTATTTTATATAGATACATATATATATACATATTATTTATTTTAAGCGAAAATATAATAAAACTTATTAACGTGTTAAAACAAATTAACTATATATTTACCATTGGCTTTCGTTAATGATTCTAAAATATAAATTTTAATTATAATTAACTATTTAAGTGTTTGTTATTTCACCTCATATTTATTTAAATTAATTATTCATAAATTCGATTATATGATAAACAAACGATTCTCATAACTAGATGATGACCGCTAATATTGTTTTCTTAATAACAAATAACCCGTAGAGATCAATCGATCAATCAAAAATCATTCTAATCACAACATAACTCAAATCATGGACATCTTAAATTCATTAAAGTAGGTTATATCATTTATAATTAATTCATATTAATATTATTTAACTAGGAATCCTTGACGGTCTATCTCGAAGGGTTTACTTTTCTCATCATCCTCATTTGTATTTCGTTCATCTGATCAGGTGAGTAATCACTCCCCTATTTTACTTGTTTTCAAACGTTTTGGGGACACTTGCGTACCATTTATCATATTATTTATCTTATTATTTCTCAAACGCAAACTGTGATCTTTGTGTTGTGTATCAATTGAATGATTATCTGTTACTTGCTATTTGCTTACTTGCTTAATTGAATCGCATTCGGAGAGGTCCAACATAATCTCATTATAGTATGATCATAAGACCGTCGTAGTGGCCGGAGCCTGATCGCATTGGCAATGGTTTCACCGACACCTCATTTATGGTAACCATGCCCATTCGCATGACAACGGTTTAGCACTTTCTTTATGGTTGATTGTTTATGTATGTGCTATGGATTAATTGTTTATACTCACAGATAACAGTTTTGCCTATTTTTATTCACTTATATCATTATATATTATTACCATTTTTTTGTGTCAAAGCTGGTGAACTACTCACTCAACATCTGTTGTTGACAAACATATATTTTGTACGCATTTGCAGGTTATAGATTTGGATTGCGTATCGAAGTGAAGCTCACATGGAGATGACTTTAGGATAAAACATATACAAGAATAGTTTGTTTTGTATTTGTAATTTTCTTTATCTTTGTTGTATATGAATGTTGTTTGATAATAAATAAATTAATTAGATATTGTCGCTTTATAATTTCATGATAGTAACCTTGTGAGCTGTGACAATCAGTTCACGCCCTGGCATTTCCGCCGTAGGTTGGGGTGTGACAGATTGGTATCAGAGCCGAAGGTTTAAGGTAGATCGTTGGTGGTGCCTTAGTAACATGTTTAGGAACCCTATATGTGCTTATTTGTTTACCTAATGTGTTCTATTTGATTGTTTACAACTTACGTATTTTCCTTGCTAGACTAGATACTTATTTCACTGTTTAATTAATTGTTTATTTTATTTGTCATGCACACACACACAAATCCGAAGCTATGCTTCACTCTCAAAATATTTTTATTACTCCAAGGCTATGTCTCATTCTCAAAATATTTATATAACTTCAAGGTTGTGCCTCAAACTTAAAATACTTCTATTGAATTTTATTAGATTGCCTTTTATTGTCGGAAATTTTCTTGAGAATATCTTAGCTTTGTTTTTGCTCATTTTCACTCAAAACTAGGGAGTGTGACAAGGTTCGCCGCCATTGGGGAAGTTGTTATGCGATCGACACTTTAAGCGTTTAACGTAATCGGTCAAACGGTAGTACCATTTACTGTGTTTTATTGTTTTTAAAATGTCTAGTCGGGTGTAAAACCCATGGGACGCCATAGACACGCCAACTGTACATTTGCAAAATTTGTAATATCTGCTATATTTTGTTGGAACATTATCATCCGTGGTGGTACATGAGATGTTTCAACTACTTATGTTTGAGTTCGTTTATTCGTTATTTAGTTTGGTCGGTCAAATCGCCATGTAACACTCATGGGCCGACAAACTCAGTTGATTCGTTGGTTTCGCTAAGTAAGTTGCGCCATTAAAATTTCCATGTAACGCTCATGGGAGGCCAACTCACCTATTTTTTTTGGTTTTGGTATGCTAATAACTTGGGGAAACAAAATGCCATGGAAAGCTCATGGGAAACCCGACACCTCGAAGAACATTCGTTAATTGTTTTATTTGTTTGATTTTAAACGAACCAATTTATGATTTGATTTAACTATTCAATTATTCTATTATTAAACTATCCAAGTCCTTATTTACTAAATCATTTTTGAATCAAGATCTATTGATTCGATCTACTCATACACTCAAGAAATTTTTATTCTCCTGATTGGATACATATCATTTATTCATCAAGGCTCGGTTATCACGAGCCAACCAAAACAATTTACACTCTATTATTGAAATTGGTTTTCATCTATTCATCTTATCACGTTATTATAATATCAATACCTCAAGTGATTTAAATAATATAACACAATTTAATACTCATGATATCATATACATAAACCATTAAACATAAGCATTCAACCACAAATTCTAATTTGTTGAAAACATATTAAACTTTGATAAAACTTTTCTCTCATCAAATCAACTCATCGATTATCGATTCTAAATTATCCTTAAGTAATAAATAAACATCAGCATAACATATCTAAGTTTCGTTTTACACAATAACTCATATGAAATCTACACAACTATCCAACATTCTCATTAAATCAAATCTTTATTAATCATAGAATGTTTTTCTCAACATCAATCATTTATTTTATGTAACCGCCTCATGACCACAAGTATTGTCAAAGAGATAGATCCTACAATATTTAGGGTATAAATTCTAACTCAAAACACTAATGCAATCAATTTAATCTTCTTCACTAATTTCTTTCAGAGAAATTTCTATTCACTTACCCTTACTCACCCTCATAACAACGCATTGTTCTTTACTAATTCATGTCGAGTTCAAGTTATACCAGCACCGTACCGTACTACCCATGCTCATTTAGTTTAAACCTATCAACTCATGCCTTTCAGGCTTTCTTCATGTAACAAGATCGTTCTCGCTTATTCGATTCTAGACCCGCAAGACTTAATTTCATCAAATTTACCTTAGTCAAACCTCAATTTCACAAACCTATTCGAGGTGCCTCAAATCATTCGATCTCAATTATTTAAGTTTTCATAAGCTCAATTAACAAAGGTGTTTTGAATTAAACCAATCGTAGTTATGTTTTCACAAGGAAGATTTTTATCGTCTTCATTATTTTCGTCTAAACGTATTTTGTATTCAATTATACCTTAAACGATTATTTGTCTAAATTAGTTATTTTAGAACAAACCCAACTTGGAAAAATCCATCATTTTAACTATCTTTTTCGCATACAATAAAATTTTTCTTATCTTTCCAAAGATCAATATCGTTGGTTGCCGTACTTATCTATACATTTGGTTTTACTTAATCAAAAATTATAGGATTTCGTTCATTAACATTTCGTCAACTGATCAAAATATTTAGATCCTCATAAATCGAAACAATTTTTTTATTTATTCACTATTATTATTAATATTATTATTTTTTCTTCAATTATAAAAGACACAATTTCGATAGTCAGTTATTAGTTGACCATATTATTCAATTTGTCTTTTCTCATTTACCTTGTTTGCTTATTAAATTATTGACAACGTGCCAATTTCTACTCTCAACTTTGATTTTTAACATATTTGTACCTCGTGTATTTATTGATCTCATGCATTACAAGTTACCTTTCATCTTATAATTTTTTTATTGTTGATACTGAATTGTTATAGTTCTATTATTAATTGAACTTGTCATTATTTAAACAATATTATTTCCGCTATAGAATTTTATTTTCCATTCTTTAAGTTAATTTTCACTATTAAAAAAAATGAATTTCATTGAATTCCCATGGTGATTTAATTAGAATTTTATTATTATTATTCACTATTATCTAATGACATTTGCGTGATTGTTGTCGAAAACTTGCGGTGGTTCGTGGGTACCTCAACAATCTATTTTCACTCTTGTTAGATTTCGTTATTTAGTTGGAATCGCACGTTGGTTCGTAGATATTTCAGCTCATTACTTCAATTTTTTTAATACATCTTGGGAATTTAAAATGTTTCGATGATTTCTTCTGTTGTTATTGGAATAGTCATGGTGGTTCATGCATTTCCAACTCTGCGTTTTCTTCTATTTAAATATATTATTTCTCAGCTCGTCTCTATTTTTTCATTATTACTTTCATATTCACTATTTATTTAATCTTTCATGATAAACTATGAATATTGCAACTTCTTTATTTTAATTTTAACGATGCTATGGAGATAGGAAAATCCCTAGTAATTTGGGGATATTCCAAGGACCCGCTTTATAATATATTTAATTTTAAAGATTTAATTGGAATATGACTATCTCGGTGATTCGTGAATATCCGCTTTCCAATTTCATCTATTTACAATTTGTTTATATACATAAATATTTGCATTAATATTTTTGGATCCTCAATTACTACTACCAGTACTTTAATATTATAATTTACCTCATCTTAAATACACAATTGTGATATTTCAATGTTGTATAAAATCCTCTTTAAATTTCATGAGTTTCTCATTTAACTAAACTAAATCCATCAAAGTCTTCGTTTAATCTTGTTCAAATTTGTACTCACGGTTTTATGAATTCTACCTCAAATATTGCAATATTTAAAAATTTCGCAGGTTATTATTCGTCTACAGTTATCAATCAATTCCTTCATAAACTTTTGTTGATGTTATCCTTGCAATCATAGAATTTTTGGTAAGTTCACGTAACTTTGTTAGTTGGCTCGTATCCCCACTCTCTTTCTTCACAATCGATCTTGTCGACGCATCATATATCCAACTTCAATGTTTCCGTTTCTCTTAACTTTTAAGTTACTTTAAAATTTCCACTAATTTCATTAATCAAACTTGAAAGTTCACCTAAATTTCGTTATTAGAAATATTTTATAAAATCTTCTGATTTTACACTTATAATAAATCAAATCCAAATGGTCTTATAATATGTTAACACTTTCCTCATCTTTAAAATAAATTAATAACTTTTATCACAAAATCATGCCTTTCAAATATTTTGTAAACCACACGATGGGACAAGTTATGTGGACCATCCGACGACCTAAGTAATTATGGAGGCCTACATAATTATCGAAGTCCTCGCATGGAAATCATAATGCGTGCAGTTGTGTGTCATAATATAGAATTGAAATTGGTTTGAATAACGGCACAAATGTAAAGATGATAAGGACATGGTGGATACGCCGCTGGTACATCCTATATATAAGTGCACTTATCGGATTTGCATTTGGAGCGTTATTTTAACTATTCAAAATTCTGTGTTATGATAAAATTTTTAAATTGTAGTTTAAAATTTTATTTTCCTCAAACATTAATGGTTTTGTTATAGTATACTTTAATTTCGAGACGAAATTCCCTAAAGTAGGGGAGATTGTAACAACTCAGATTTTTTTTAAATTAACATCCTTTAATCAAAACCCGACCCACTTTTTATATTCGGGAATCTTTATCGAGTTAATATTATATCAATATTATTTTATTTATATTTTCATATTACAATTATTTAATATATTAAAAATAACTTTGAAAGATATTCATGTTTAACCCAAAGCTATACTTTAACCCTTCAATGCTTCCATCTTTATAGTTCAGGGATCTAATTTCAACTTTTGTTATACTACTACTATTATTATTATTATATAATTAATCCAAATCCTCACCCATATCCCAAACCCGACCCATATCGTACCCGATGGCCCGTTTAGCTTTCTTAAACCTTAATTTTCGTTGTAAACTCGGAAATCGAATCATTCTTATTATACTTCATACCATAACGAGTTCACCGACTCTTTTAATTAGGAATTATCAATCAAAATTCATGCGTATTACCTAAATTGCATAAGTCGTCGTTACTGTTAACCAATATACATTATTTTGAACTTGATATTTCAATTAAACCTGGAGAAACCATCCCTAACCAGTTGCGAATCATTCCCATGATATTAAGTAGATTGACATGAGCTGCTGTATCGTGTTCTGTTACCTCTTCTTCGTCGTCTGCCGAGAGCAATTACACCATCAATCCAACCTAGTTAAAGATAATTAAATATGTAGTATTGATCGCCGAGTTCTGTTGTGCATTAGCCCTTTGATTCTTTAACAAAACGCAAATGGGTTAATGCGATTGATCGATTCTAGGGTTTATAGATTTGGGGCTACTTCGGGCTTTTGTACTCAATGAAATTTTCTGAAACATAAACCAGCTAGCATCGTAGATCATATGATTGTGTTGTGTGTGTTATATCCACTGAATCGGCCAGGGACGCGGGTTCGAACCCTCCCTGGACGCGGTTTTGGTTCTGTTTTTTTTTATTTGTCTTAAAAGGTTTTAATGGCATATAAATATATTATAATTAAAATTTAATATCAAATAAATGTTATTTTATCTAAACCGACATCATAAAGTTAAAGTTTTGTGTCAACTAATCTCATTACAAGGTTTTAGTATATATATGCATATATATATATATATGTATGCATTATAAATATACAGTAATAATATAAAACAAACTTTGCTTTAATAAACCCAAACGTCATTATTTACTTTTCTCGTCATTTATCGTTTTTACAAATTTATTTTATATATATACATATATGTATATATACATATTATTTATTTTAAGCGAAAATATAATAAAACTTATTAACGTGTTAAAATAAATTAACTATATTTTTACCATTGGCTTTCGTTAATGATTCTAAAATATAAATTTTAATTATAATTAACTATTTAAGTGTTTGTTATTTCACCTCATATTTATTTAAATTAGTTATTCATAAATTCGATTATATGATAAACAAACGATTCTCATAACTAGATGATGACCGCTAATATTGTTTTCTTAATAACAAATAACCCGTAGAAATCAATCGATCAATCAATAATCATTCTAATCACAACATAACTCAAATCATGGACATCTTAAATTCATTAAAGTAGGTTATATCATTTATAATTAATTCATATTAATATTATTTAACTTGGAATCCTTGACGGTCTATCCCGAAGGGTTTACTTTTCTCATAATCCTCATTTGTATTTCGTTCATCTTATCAGGTGAGTAATCGCTCCTCTATTTTACTTGTTTCAAACGTTTTGGGGACACTTGCGTACCATTTGTCATATTATTTATCTTATTATTTCTCAAACGCAAACTGTGATCTTTGTGTTGTGTATCAATTGAATGATTGTCTGTTACTTGCTATTTGCTTACTTGCTTACTTGAATCGCATTCGGAGAGGTCCAACATAATCTCATTATAGTATGATCATACGACCGTCGTGGTGGCCGGAGCCCGATCGCATTGGCAATGGTTTCACCGACACCTCATTTTTGTTAACCAATGCCCATTCGCATGGCAATGGTTTAGCACTTTCTTTATGGTTGATTGTTTATGTATGTGCTATGGATTAATTGTTTATACTCACAGATAACAGTTTTGCCTCTTTTTATTCACTTATATCATTATATATTATTACCATTTTTGTTTGTGTCAAAACTGGTGATCTACTCACTCAATATGCGTTGTTGACAAACATATATTTTGTACGCATTTGCAGGTTATACATTTGGATTGCGTATCGAACTGAAGCTCACATAGAGATGACATTAGGATAAAACATATACAATAATAGTTTGTTTTGTATTTGTAATTTTCTTTATCTTTGTTGTATATGTATGTTGTTTGATAATAAATAAATTAATTAGATATTGTCGCTTTATAATGTCATGATAGTAACCTTGTGAGCTGTGACAATCAGTTCACGCCCCGGCATTTCTGCCGTAGGTTGGGGTGTGACAAGGGTGGTCCCCCTTCAAGCTTGCGTCCCTCTTCTGGTTGATTTCCAACCTCTTTATGTATTATGCCTTTTACATCTCTAGGTTAATAAGATACTGGGCCTTCTTCTTAACTCATGTTTATATGTATTAATTCGTTTTATGTTGGCCCACTAGTAATCTTGTCCAACTGTAGCTCTTCTCAAATTAAATATCTTGAAACGGGCTGAACCATTGCTTCTTTAAACTTTAAGACATATAAGAGAATTAGTATATTTATTCAAATAAGAAGTCACGATAACTTTTCAATCATTACTTTTATTATTATTATTATTATTATTATTATTATTATTATAAAAACCATTAAGTATGGTTTAGTAAATTATGTATTTTAGTAATAAATATACAAATATGTTTTAAGCTTTACTCTTCGATCTCGTGTAAGGCTCCGTTACCGGTGCCTCACATTTGGACGTTGGATTTACTCATCAACATAGTTCTAATCATCAGAGTTAATAAAAACATTCACGGAATATAAAAACTTTCATAAAACATTTCATAACAATCCAAAACTTGTCTTAAACCAACAACTTGTCTTTCAAAAAACTAAGTAATTAAGATAAAACACGTCTTGAGTCTTCCGATGCCAGTCTCTCATCTGTTTGCCACGCGTTCCCCTCAAGCTAGCCGTCTCAATCTACTTGCCTGCGTGCATACTAAAAGTCAGCTACGCTGAGTGAGTTCTAGTTAATCAGGCAGCATACAATTCATTCTCATATATTTCTTAACGTATCCAAAGACACGTATTAATACTTTATCTTTGTATAAATATCCATAAGAGAAATGTCACATAATATCACCTACTATATGTATTCTCCATAGAAAGGGCACTTTATATACTTTCCATAGAAGGAACACTATACTGTCCATAGAAGGAACGCTACACTATCCATAGAAGGAACATTATACTATCCAAAGAAGGAACACTACACTATCCATTGAAGGAACACTAAACTATCCATAGAAGAAACACTATACTATCCATAAAAGGAACACTACACTATCCATAGAAGGAACATTATACTATCCATAAAAGGAACGCTATGCTATCCATAGAAGGAACATTATACATTATCCATAGAAGGAACTCTATATGTTATCCATAGAAGGAACACTGTATATAAGCTATTATTTAATATCCATGTAAGGAACTAACCTCTTCCCTTGGCAATACGTGCAATATCCGAAGATCGTTCACGTACCGACAAGAAATCAATCGTATCTATCACATATATCATACATGGCATACACTTACCATTTAATGTAAGTGTATTAACTATCACATTGAGTATGCACACAGCCCCGGAAACATAACAAGGAATGGGGCTAGAAACTCACCTAGATCCTGTTTCTTTCTCCGTTTATCGTAATCCCTTTCTTTATCTGAGCTCGGCTAACTGTATTTGAGTTTCATGTATCAATACTCGTCCTATTGTATCAGATTACTGATATATATGTCTATTTATACATCTCGAATCCCCTGTAAAGTTTTGTATATTTAATGTTTTGAGTTCGTTTTAGTTCGAGTTTCGTTTATCTTTTATTTATTTAAGGTTTTGAGTCAAGTTTTATCAATTTATTATGTTTTATATCTTTTTGTGTCTTGAGTGTTAAGCATTAATTCTTTATCATATCATGTAAAGGTTAAGTTCGTGTTTTGTTCGTTTTGCTTGTCGATGATTACGTGATTGCTTCACTAATGTTTTGTTATGTTTTCTTATATATGATGGCGTGGAGAAGCAAGGGAAACAAGTTCTAGAAGATTCTCAATGTTACTTGGAGTTTAAGAAGAGATTAATCAAGATTTAATAAAGAATAATCAAGAAAAAACAACAAAAATCAAAAAATTCCCCAAAGGGGCGCCGCCGCGCGCTAAGGCAAAATGCAAGATACCTTCGCGGGGCGCCTAGGCCTTCTGGTCAGCAAAAAAAAGTAAGTCGCCGCGCGCGAAGCAAATGCTTAGGGTGCCTTCGCGCGACGCCTAGGGCTGACTGTTCACACGTTTTTGCAAGCCCAAGCCCGGTATTCGCTTATATAAACATCATTATGTCCCTAGCCGAAGAGATAATTATTCCAGCCGATTTTGGAGAGGTTAGAGCCAAGTTGAAGGTGTTTTTGGAGCTAGGAATCAAGGAAGATCATCGAACTTTCATACGGGTGTTCAAGGATCAATTAAGACGGGTTCTTTCGTTCTTTGTCTATGTTCTTGTTCATTATCTTTCATGATGTTTTTCTTTGTTCTTGGTTTTAGTTATTTATCTTTGATTAAGACTATGCTAGGCTAGACTTCATGTCTACCTAGGTTTGATGAACATGTCTTCGACATGATTCTTGCTTTGGATATTGTTTTGATTATGGATTTTATTATTTAGTAGTAAAGACTTGATTTTGTTTTCATGATGCATATGAATGTTTGTTATCTTGATTGATTATTAACTATTGTTTCACATAGATCTTTTATCTTTTTATTGTGTTCTTTAGATTTAGGGTTTATGTTTAAATCATTACTTGGTGTTTTGATTATTGTGATTAAATGGGTCCATTAGATCATAGAAGCTTGTTGATTGTTGATTAGGATTATGAATGCTTCGCCAAATTCCAATAGCTGTAAGGTGAGGAGTTGTTCATGTTTCTTGGTCAATTGCATGCTAGGATAGTTAGTGACAATATTCTTGCTTATTGTGTTGATCCATGTTCATGATGCCATGTTTAGCTTATCAAGTTATCTAGGGTTTAGTGTTTCGTAAGATTGCTTGCCTAAGATACTATTAATTAACCCTAATTGATGACTTTGCGGAAATCAATAATACTGATTGCTTAATAATCTAACAATTGTTCTTTGGGATTTCATTTGATTCAGTCAAGGTCCTTAGGGTTTTGTTAGATGAATATGTTTAGAAATCAGTTTCCATAATCATGTTATATGTCCATTGCTTGATGATTGTTGATGCATGGGATTCTTACCTACGTAGATTCCTTCTCTTATTGGTTTCAATCTTGTGATTTATCGTTTGTTTCTCGTTTACTTGTTTATTTACTTTCTTAGTTTAATATTAGTTTAAAACCCCCCTTAAAACATTAATAATAAATAGTCATGCCGTAAGTCGAGTCTAATTAGCTAATTTACGTAATTTATAGAGTCCTGTGGGTTCGATATTCCGGACTTACTTAGCTTTAATACAATTGATCGGTTCACTTGCCGGTGTTAGGTCTATTTTTTATTACTTGTTTAATTTAGTTGATAATTAATTGACTGTTTTTAGCACATCAAGTTTTTGGCGCCGTTGCCAGGGACACTTGGCGATTGCGTTATTAGCTTTACTTGGACTTATCTGCTACATTCGTGCTATTTGTTTTATTTTTGTTTGAGTCGTAGGAGTCTAATTTAAGTTTTAGTTTATTTTAGTTTATTTTTAAGTATTAGTGTCTACTCACTTGGTCTTTTGCGTTTTTCAGGTTTATGCCACATCTTCGTTCACAAGGACCACCGCTGGATAATCTTGGATTTTCTCCGTTGAAGACTGAGGCTAGTTCGTCAGTAGAAAAACAACCGTCAGAACCCGCATCTACACCAAATTCGTCACCAACCAGTTCACCATCCGAAAGTCCTAGACGTCAAGATCCAATGGCCGACAATAGGACAATTGCTACTCAAGCCTTTGATGGCTTAACCGAAAACCAGTCATGCATCATCGTTCCCCAGATAGAAAACCCCAATTCGTGGCAAATTCCGTCATACGTCATGAACAACATCTTTCAAACCAATCAATTTAATGGGCGTGATGACGAGGACGCACCGGCTCATATTAACCGACTTTACCGCGTTTTGAAAACTTTTAAATTGCAAGGTGCTACCGAAGATGCTCTTTTCTTACATATGTTTCCGTTTTCACTTGCAGGTAAAGCAGCTACTTAGCTTGACACGCAGCCACCTGGCACGTTCACCACTTGGGAAGCACTACGTTCTAAATTTATCAAGAGATACTTCCCACCGGCTAAAGCGGTCATTCTTCGCGACCAGATTCACTCGTTTCACATGGAGCCGGGGGAGCAATATTGTCATGCTTGGGAGCACTTTCAGAGCTTGTTGTCTCGTTTCTCACAGAATGGTCTCACACCATGGGCTCTCGTGGAGAAATTTTACAATGGGTTGAACTACGAAACCCAAGTTCGGTTCGACACGGCCGCGGGAGGAAGTCTACTGGCAAGGAAAAATGTCACCGAGTGTAACGAGATGTTTGAGAGTTTTGCTCAGTCGGACCTTGCCAAGGAGCCACATCGCGGGAATTTCACTCCCGTTAGCAGTACATCCTCATCCGCTCGAGGTGTACCCCAGGTTAATCTGTATACTAGTGTGGCTGCTGCTTTGGAATCATTAACCCGAGAGGTTAAGGAGCTAAAGGCCAAGGTGGACAGGTGTGAGTTTTGTAGGGGTGGACATGGTACGTTGGAGTGCCCGATGATGAATCAACAAGTCAATTTTGTTCCTGGTCAAAATAGGTTTCCCAACAATTACAGCAACAATAATCAGAACCGGAACACTTATAAAAACCCGAATCAGAATAATTCCAACTGGCGTCCGTCAGGCGCACCACCCGGATTTCAAAATTCTTATGCTCCAGCACAAGGTCAGTATTTTAATAATAATAACACCGATGGTACTAATTTTCAAAATAATGTGCAGGATTCGAACGGTGGAATTGGGCGTTTGGAAGAGATGATGAAGCAAATCCTGGAGAAAGATCAAGTTACACAGAAAAAGTTTTCCGAACATGACTAACTCTTCAAAAGCTAACAATCTTTTATTCTCGATATTCAAAGAACTGTTGGTGACATTGCTCATCGTTTAGAAGAGAGGCCCCCAGGTCAGTGTTCAGGTATTCCTCAAACTAATCCGGCTGCTCAATTGAAAGCCATCTCCACTCGTAGTGGTAGGGTTTTTGGTCTGGAGGTAGATAGTAACGAAATTGGGAAAAATGGGGACGATGAATTGGTAGATGAGGAGATAGAGGTAGAGGCTCCGGGTAAGTCGCTAGTTACAACACTGATTATTGAGCCACTAGTTAAGAAGAAGTCAGCTGGAGTCCAGCCACCACCACACATCATTAACTCTGCCTATGTCCCATATCCCTCTCGCCTAAAGCATCAACAGTATACGAAGGATTACGGTTATTTTCTCAATATATTTAGCCAATTAAATGTCAACCTCCCGTTCGTCGAAGTCCTCCAGCATATGCCTAAGTACGCCAAGTTTTTGAAAGATATTCTTAAAAGAAAGGATAAGTTGGAGGAGCTATCGACTGTACCGTTGAATGGAGAGTGTTCTGCGGTGGTTCTTAATAAAGTGCCGGAGAAATTACCCGACCCCGGTGTGTTTACCATTCCATGTCTTTTCGGGAGTGAGACGACATGTCAAGCATTGGCCGATCTTGGAGCTAGCATAAACCTCATGCCATATTCTTTGTATGAAAGTTGGATCTAAGAGAGCTCACCCCTACTCGTATGACGTTGTCTTTAGCCGATCGTTCCGTCAAGTATCCGAGGGGTGTCATGGAGAATTTGCTCATGAAGTTAGATAATTTAGTTTTTCCCGCAGATTTTGTTGTTTTAAATATGGAGGCCGACGAGAGAGTTCCTATTATTTTGGGTCGTCTATTCTTACGTACCGCTAGGGCGGTCATTGACGTGTTTGAAGGTAAGATAACTCTTAGAGCCGGTGATGATAGTGCTACTTATTTGGCGAAGTCCATGAGACATCCGAGTGGTCAAGACGGTCTCATTGATCCATGTCATCCAGTTTAATCGAAAGAATCATTTATCTCGGGCATGGGTCCTAGTCTTGACGATTCCCGTTCGGTGAGTAATAGTGTGGAAAATGAGCGAAAGGTTTCGAGTTCTCGTGTAATGGTAAAGTGTGTTGGAGAAAGAGGTGGTGGTAAGCGGAAGATTGAAAGGTTTCGTGGAGTTAGAAAGAAGAAGACAAAGATTGACGAATGGTCGGATCGTGATTCAGAATCGTTGAGGGCATTGGAGTTCTACCGAGGTGGAGGAAGCTCCACTCGGTCCACCACATGATTCGCATAATATGAGTTCTTGAGTGAAAACTCAATTGTAGAGTTTGTATATTTTATTTTATTTTTATTTCTATTTTCTTTTCTTTGAGTCACTAACGTAGTTTTTGTAGTTCGTCTTTGTTTTGTGTTTTTTGAGTTTTGCGAGTTAGAAGATTGAGTGAGCTAGAGAGACGATCCCCGAGGAAGAATCTAATCAAAAAGACAAGTGTGGGGATGGAGTAGCTGTGGAGTCGTATATTTTATGTTTAATATTATTTGCTTATTATTCAAGTTTTATATATTTTTGGGTTGATGAAAGTACTTTAATTGCTTAATATCTATCATTATGATAAGATATATTTTTAGATATGTTTGTTTTGTTTTGCCGCTTGCGTTCGTGTGAGAGAGAAGGAGTTACTATTTGCTGAGCACGTTCGTAGTTGGATGGCGTTCATGGATAGAAGACTTTGGCATCATTTTCCATTCACATATTACCAGCTATGTCTTTTCCATTATCTAGCTTGTTATATTGTTATTTATTTTGCTTTTGTCTTTATTTTTAGGTTTTTAGTTTTTTTGTAGTCCGACTTTATTTTTAACTTTATTTTTATTTTGAGTCGTCCTTATCCTTGTATTGAGGACAATGCATAATTTAAGTGTGGGGATAGGATATTTGAGTCGTAGTTTAAATTGAGTTTTTGGTTCTGTTTTAAAAAAATAATAAATAAAAAAAATTGAAAAATGTCCCTTGAATCTAGTTTTTTGCATTAAGTGAGAGATGATGATATTTATCGGAAATTGTTTTTTCAAACTACTAATAATATGAGATAAATAAAATAAAGCGCACTTAACTTGGGATGTGTCGGTAGGCTCAGCCTTGAAAATGAAAGGGCAAATTTGATAAAATGGGTTGGAAATCTCTTGTGGGTAAAGCGCTTTGTCCATAGAAAATAAGTAATGAAAGGTCAGCCATACTCAAGCCTCAATTTTTGGTATGAAAAGTGAAAATATTATAAAGTTTGAAAAGTTTAAAAATATTGAATACGTTATCATATGATGCTTGGGTAGGTTTAACGTTAGAGTATGCCGTGTAGCATGTGATATAAATTTTAAACTGATAGATTTAATGTTTTACACATAATTGGCGTATGGTTTTATAACCTTAAATCTTGTATTGATGGGATGCCCCGGGTTCAGAGACCATGGGTCTGTATGCCGATTATTCATCTGGATATTCACAATTCCAAATGGGGTTGTGAATATTTAAAATTAAGCTAAAAAGAGCAAACCAGCAGTTTTCTGCCCTCTAAGTCTTTAAACATGATCACAAAAAGTACAAAAGTACAAATGCATTAAAGACTTGATCATCCACGCTGTTAGCCATGTGGGGTCCCCTTGTTCGTGTCTCATTACCATTAAGAAACGGACCACTATGGACACGCCACATGTAAGCCCTACAGATGAAATTTTGCATATTCACCTATGGTAATGGTTCGGTGTATTGCTTGATAACGGGGGTATGTCATGTTGTTGGGAAGACTAGCTATAAATTAATTGAACTTTAATTGTATCAAATGACTGCTTGGTAGACTTTGATGCTTAATCTTAGGTGGATAAACAATACCCTTGATCGTCTTAACTATTTATAAAAAAAATAGAGCAACAAAAAGTTTTAAATTTGCTAATTTTGAGGTTTAAGTCAAGTTGGGGTGGTCTGGTCCGGTAAAAGCTGAAAATAAGCGGGTCTTAATTGTGTAACCACTGAGTAAAAAATTGTCGGATCTTATTTGTCCCGGTAAAGATTAAGGCATGGGTTTAAGTGGACAACAATATCGGTGATCGCGGTTTTTGCGTTTTTTCTAAGCTTTACAAATTAACCTATATGTTTGTAAGACTATATTTTCAGATTCTGATTCAACTGCATCAGACTTTTTCAGGGACGAAAAAAGAGTAAGTGTGGGGATATTTGATATGTGTCTATTTATACATCTCGAATCCCCTGTAAAGTTTTGTATATTTAATGTTTTGAGTTCGTTTTAGTTCGAGTTTCGTTTATCTTTTATTTATTTAAGGTTTTGAGTCAAGTTTTATCAATTTATTATGTTTTATATCTTTTGGTGTCTTGAGTGTTAAGCTTTAATTCTTTCTATCATATCATGTAAAGGTTAAGTTCGTGTTTTGTTCGTTTTGCTTGTCGATGATTACGTGATTGCTTCACTAATGTTTTGTTATGTTTTCATATATATGATGGCGTGGAGAAGCAAGGGAAACAAGTTCTAGAAGATTCTCAATGTTACTTGGAGTTTAAGAAGAGATTAATCAAGATTTAATAAAGAATAATCAAGATAAAACAACAAAAATCCGAAAATTCCCCAAAGGGGGCGCCGCCGCGCGCTAAGGCAAAAGGCAGTATGCCTTCGTGGGGCGCCTAGGCTTTCTGGTCAGCAAAAAAAAGTAAGTCGCCGCGCGCGAAGGCAAATGTCTAGGGTGCCTTCGCGCGGCGCCTAGGGCTCATTGTTCACACGTTTTTGCAAGCCCAAGCCCGGTATTCGCTTATATAAACATCATTATGTCCCTAGCCGAAGAGATAATTATTCCAGCCGATTTTGGAGAGGTTAGAGCCAAGTTGAAGATGTTTTTGGAGCTAGGAATCAAGGAAGATCATCAAGCTTTCATACGGGTGTTCAAGGATCGATTAAGACGGGTTCTTTCGTTCTTTATCTTTGTTCTTGTTCATTATCTTTCATGATGTTTTTCTTTGTTCTTGGTTTTAGTTATTTATCTTTGATTAAGACTATGCTAGGCTAGACTTCATGTCTACCTAGGTTTGATGAACCTGTCTTTGACATGATTCTTGCTTTGGATATTGTTTTGATTATGGATTTTATTATTTAGTAGTAAAGACTTGATTTTGTTTTCATGATGCATATGAATGTTTGTTATCTTGATTGATTATTAACTATTGCTTCACATAGATCTTTTATCTTTTGATTATGTTCTTTAGATTTAGGGTTTATGTTTAAATCATTACTTGGTGTTTTGATTATTGTGATTAAATGGGCCCATTAGATCATAGAAGCTTGTTGATTGTTGATTAGGATTATGAATTCTTCGCCAAATTCCAATAGCTGTAAGGTGAGGAGTTGTTCATGTTTCTTGGTCAATTGCATGTTAGGATAGTTAGTGACAATATTCTTGCTTATTGTGTTGATCCATGTTCATGATGTCATGTTTAGCTTATCAAGTTATCTATGGTTTAGTGTTTCGTAAGATTGCTTGCCTAAGATACTATTAATTAACCCTAATTGATGACTTCGCGGAAATCAATAATACTGATTGCTTAATAATCTAATAATTGTTCATTGGGATTTCATTTGATTCAGTCAAAGGTCCTTAGGGTTTTGTTAGATGAATATGTTTAGAAATCAGTTTCCATAGTCATGTTATTTTTCCATTGCTTGATGATTGTTGATGCATGGGATTCTTACCTAGGTAGATTCCTTCTCTTATTGGTTTCAATCTTGTGATTTATCGCTTGTTTCTTGTTTACTTGTTTATTTACTTTCTTAGTTTAATATTAGTTTAAAATCCCCCTTAAAACATTAATAATAAATAGTCGTGTCGTAAGTCGACTCTAATTAGCTAATTTACGTAATTTATAGAGTCATGTGGGTTCGATATTCCGGACTTACTTAGCTTTAATACAATTGATTGGTTCACTTGCCGGTGTTTTGTGTAGTTGAGTCTTAGGTCTAGTTTTTATTACTTGTTTAATTTAGTTGATAATTAATTGACTGTTTTTAACACATCAATTACTTTTACTTGGGTTTTAAGCGAACTTAATTTAAGCGGACTTAAACATTAAGCGAACTTAGCTTTAGGCGAACTTAACTTTAAGCGAACTTAAACATTAAGCGAACTTTAGCTTTAGGCGAACTTAACTTTAAGCGAACTTAAACATTAAGCGAACTTTAGCTTTAGGCGAACTTAAATTTAAGCGAACTTAAACATTAAGCGAACTTAGCTTTAGGCGAACTTAACTTGGCGAAGTTGCCAAGCAGCTGCCACTGTTCGATCTTAACCCTCAAAATCATCTTCATTTCATCATGAAATTCTTGGATATGATATTAACCAAACCCGTGATCATTCCCATGGTCTTTTTCGGGTAAAACATCTCCCGGAAAAGCATAAAGTTTGGACCTTTAAGCTTAAAAACGTTCAATACTAGATCTAAGTTTTATTTTAAACGAGCCGTATATGTCCATGAGTTCGTTAAGTCCATTTTATACATCAAGTTTGCAACTTTAACACATAATAGGGTCCAATTTACTATCCTACTAAGTTTCAAGCAAAACCGACTTCGTTTACCCGTTCTTTTCACAAACCGAACACTACTCGTTTTACCCGAAACGAACTAAATAACCCGTTCATTATCAAGTTCATTACTTTATCAATAATCATGACCCGATCTATCATCCTACCAATTTTCATGTAAATCCGTTCATGAAAAGTAAACTTTTTTAACAAAAACGTACCTTTGAGGTTTTTGTTTGAAATCACTCGAGATGCTCAAAACCATATCAAACGAACTCCAATTTGAGTGATTCAAGCGGCCACGGAACCGTCTCGTCCCGATATACAAACCCATCAGCTCACCTTCACCGGAAACCGCCGCTACAGTCGCCGGAACAGCTGAAAAGTTGCCAAAATCTTCACTTTTGAGCTGCTATGGTTTTGCTGATAAAAATCGGACTTCTCCACATCTGATCGAAGATCTAATCGGTTTGAATCTTCTATTATAAACCATGAACACTCTGTTGAAATTTGAGACCGATCCTACGGCTAGATCTTCGGGAATCTTTGTGTCTTTTTGGGTGGTTTTTTCTCAAAAACGGGAATTGGGTTAAGTGTGTGTTTTGATGGTGTAGGCTATGGTGTGGAGATGTATGAAAATGGAAAGGATTAGGGTTTTAAGGGGTATTTATACTCCCTTACGTCCATGGACCTAAGGCCCATTTTTCCTTCTTGTTCCATAATTAATTACATCTAATTAGTCTACTTGAATCGTCTTTGTTATTTATTTACTTCTCTACTAATTCTAGTAAACTTTTCCATCATTAACGAATAACACATTGAATATTATTCTTAGAATTTTCGGGATGTTACAAGTCTTCCCTCCTTAAAGAGGCTTCATCCCCGAAACCTAGCTTATTCCTTGAAAAGGAACACTTCCTATATTCACAAGCTTTATTGGATCGTCTTTGCTCTCTGGGTTAAACTTCTTACTCCTGACTCGTAGTCATCGAGTGGTGTCATGTGTTGTAGCTATTAAGGTAGCTTGTCCATGAGGCCCTCGATGTACCAAGTCTCGTCTCGTCCTTCCAAGGGCTTCCTTTGATGCTTTGGTGACAATTTGGCAACTCTCTTAGCGTATCTGACTACAAGCTCCAAGCGTGATCCTTCTTCATTACTTTCTGCAGATGGAGTCATGCTGTTTTCGTATGTCGCTCTGCCACAGATTCTTCTCGTTCCCGCTTCTTTTGTAACAGTCATCTATCTTATCTCTAAGGAAACGCAAATGTTATCACTCTAGGAATTATTTAGCACATGATTCATAAAGTAAGTAGTTAATGACGTTGATCAAGTGTAATTAACTATTTGCATTACTCCTCAGGTTCTACATACTTCCCTTTATGATTTCACTTGTGCTAGTTTCTACTTTTAAACAGTTAACCAATAAAACAATCAATTAATCTTATCCCTAACATACACATATCCTCCCTTTAGCAATTATGCTAACATTATCATTCATTATTTAACTATATACTTTACCGTTACTGAGCTTGCTTGAGTGACACATGGCTATCTTGAACTGGCATCTTCTTTCTTTTCTTACTTAAATCCCATTCTCTGTTCGAGTCTAAGCATGTATTGAATCCGGACACCTAAAACCTAATTTATTTTCATAGTTTGAGTCATTTTATCAAATAGCACGTTTACGCAAGTTTGTGAGATCTTACCTCCTTTAAAAACGCTTAAACGATCAACTTGGCCAGGCACGAAAAATGGTGATACTGAGCAAAACCGATTTTGGATATTAGATATTGTACAACGTCAAAATCTGAGACTACTCACATATTCTGGGCGAAATAGCTATACCCAAATTCTATATACAATCTAATTCAGTTTGAAGGTTATAGTAGTGTTAACTGTATAATACCAATTTTAGGAATCAGACTTTAAACGAGACACTAGCTGTAAGCGTATATTGTGCAAACTCTATCGTTATTAGGTGAGTTTCATGACCTCTTTTTATTAAACCGTTTTCACGCATATTTGGGGTGAAAAGCATGCTTATATATATATATATATATATATATATATATATATAGGGTATAGTTAATGTAAAAACAATAATTTTTTGACAAGTATAAGAAGAGATCTAAACCCTTGGATTTAGGATCTAGTGGTTAAGATTTATAGTTTCTAAAAAACGCATAATTTCCTATTTACATGATATAGTTTCCTATTTAAGTGGTTTGCATTATTTTAAAACATTCTTACACTTCTCACAAAACAATTGTTTTTTATTTGAATCTTCTTTTATATATATATATATATCTACATATCTGGAAACACATTATGAAGTGAATTATGTAAGTGCTAGCACATGAAAAGTCCCCACAAACACGAGTGGTTAACTATGGGCCGGTGGAATGTGAATATAACTACGGGTTTGACAAAACCATCTGAGCCGGAGCGAATGCCGAGGTTCTAGTGAAATTGCACATGACAATATATTTATACAAACACGCTATGTAGTGTTAGGCATAGCTACTTAGGGCATGTTGTGGGCAGTGGAGGGCACGGGGTTGACGTGGGTAGTGGAGACCACGTGGTAGATATGCACTGTCAAGGGTTCACTTGTGGCTTAATATAATTACATCGCATATATATGGTGATTATTATAGATATGCATAACTGATTTCTTTGAAACTTGTGAAACTCACCAACTATTCGTAGTTAACCCTTTTTAACATGTTTTTTAGGTATACCAAAGTTGGAATGAAATGTAAGTGATGTTAGATACTGTTGTAGATAGATGCAAGTATACTGTTAGGGAAATAAATGGCAAAAAGAACTGTTGTATACATACATATATATATATATACATATATATATATATATATATATATATATATATATATATATATATATATATTTAAAGTTTTCTCAAGAATCCTAATACCAATAATTAATATACATCTTAAAGGGGAACTCGACAAAGTTGACAATCATGTCGTCCGGATCATTCTCATTAGCCGTGGCTACTCTATCTGTTGTAACACGTATATTCAAGTTATAGGTTTATCGTATTATACATGCTTTCCATTATTAATGTGAAGAACTGATCAATATGTGGTATTAGTACAATTTTGATTAATCAGTTTTTTATCTTTTCCATAAAATCAGAATCTAATTACAAAGACATGGGCTAAAACCTGATAAACCCTAACAATATTCGGTTTTCGCTATTAAACCTATTTTATGTTGATAACCGATTAGTGAATTGTTTAAGAATCACTAAAATTCATATTTGATAATCCATAAGAAATTTTGGAAATCTTATAAGTTCAGTGATGTTCTTTGTGTTCATCATAGTTTTTCTAAAATCACATATAATATGTTTCGGAATCTGGATTGTGATAATGCTTTTCCTATTATTTTGGTTAAACTTTATCCCAGTATATTTCTAGTTTTGGAAAATTGATAAAATAATTAATTTTGAAAATAAACAAATCTTGGATAAACAAACAATTCCTAAGAATTCGGATAAAACCATATCATATAACTGTATATGGACTTATGGGTGTACGCGTTTATGGTTATAATGGTTTTCGAAAACACCTAGTTTCCGAAAACACTAAGTTCCCGAATATACATAAAACCCGAAAACCCTTATTCCCGAACTTATAATTCTCGAAAAAAAATATTTTTTCTCTCATGACCCCTTTTTTTAAACCGTTTTCGGGCATATTTGGGGTGAAAAGCATGTAGATGTATATATATATATATATATATCTACATATCCGGAAACACATTATGATATGAATTATGTAAGTGCTAGCACATGAAAAGTCCCCACAAACACGGGTGATTAACTATGGGCCGGTGGCATGTGAATAGTACTACGGGTTTGACAAAACCAACTGAGCCGGAGCGAGTGCCGAGGTTCTAGTGCAATTGCACATGACCATATATTTATACAAACACGTTATGTAGTGTTAGGCATAGCTACTCAGGGCATGCTGTGGGCAGTGGAGGGCACGGGGTTGACGTGGGTTGTGGAGACTACGTGGTAGATATGTACTGTCAAGGGTTCACTTGGGGCTTAGTATAATTACATTGCATATATATGGTGATTATTATAGATATGCATAACTGAGTTCGTTTAAACTTGTGTAGATCACCAACTATTCGTAGTTAACCCTTTTAATATGTTTTTTAGGTATACCAAAGTTGGAATGAAATGTAAGTGATGTTAGATACTGTTATAGATAGATGCAAGTATATTGTTAAGGAATAAAATGGCAAACAAAACTGGTTTTTGTTGTGATCCACCTAGTTTGTAACCGGAGTTAGAATAACGTAACATGATGTCAAATAGTTTGTTAATGTTTCATTATAAACAATTTGGTTAAAACCATAGGTGTCTGTTGCATCCCGTTTTACGCTTCCGCCACTACTAGTCGGGGTGTCACACTATCTCTCTCTCCTATATATATATATATATATATATATATATATATATATAAAGTTTTCTCAAGAATCCTAATGCCAATCATTAATATACATCTTAAAGGGGAACTCGACAAAGTTGACAATCATGTCGTCCAGATCATTTTCATCAGCCGTGGTTACACTATCTGTTGTAACATGTATGTCTTAGTTATAGGTTTATCGTATTATACATGTTTTCCATTATTATTGTGAAGAACTGATCAATATGTGGTATCATTGATTAATCAGTTTTTTATGTTTTCCATAAAATCATGATCTAATTATAAAGACATGGACTAAAACCTGATAAACCCTAACAATAGTCGATTTTCGTTATTAAACCTATTTTATGTTGATAACCGATTAAAGGATTGTTTAAGAATCACTAAAATTCAAATTTGATAATCCATAAGAAATTTTCGAAATCTGATAATTTCAGTGATGTTTTTGTGTTCGTCATAGTTTTTCTAAAATCACATATAATATGGTTCAGAATCGGGATTATGATAATGTTTTTACTATTATTTCGGTTAAACTTAAAGCCAGTGTATTTTTAATTTTAAAAAATTGATAAAATAATTATTTTTGAAAATAAACAAATCTTGGATAAACAAACAATTCCTAAGAATTCGGATAAAACCATATCATATAACTGTTTATGGATTTATGGGTATACGCGTTTATGGTTAAAATGGTTTTCGAAAACATCTAGTTTCCGAAAACACTAAGTTCCCGAAAACACATAAAACCCGAAAACCCTTATTCCCGAGAAATTATAATTCTCGAGAAAAAATATTTTTTTTCCTTGAGCACTAAGTTCAATCTGCACTAACAGTTGATTTGCTATTAACTAATTAAATGAATTGTAAACACTTAAAAATACGAAAAAAATTGCAAAACACAAAAGCTTAACTTGATTGATTTTTTATATATCACTTCTGCCCGAAGGTTTTTTGTTACATCTAACATATCCTTCATGTCTAAATACAAGCTTTGCTAGTTAAGCCTAACCTAATTTAAATGTATCACTTCTATCAAATGTGATGTGTTACAATTATTTTACACATATCTTAATTAAAATTTAATTCTATCCAAAGGTGATTTAACCGGGTCAGGTTGGACCGGCTTTGATTTGGTTGTCTCAAAAAACTGAATTTTTTTTATTTTTTTTAAATGAACGTTACAAACTTAAGAAATTAATTAAAATTTACTTTTTATTTAACACTTTAAAACTAAGATAACACCATAAGATGAAAAGCATTGAAAAAAAATCTTAATTTTTTTTTCAAATATCATAAAAAAACAAACTTACTTCACGTTATTTTCTATAAAATCCCTCAATATTTTTTGCACATTAAAGTCTTTGTGCATGTTAATTTTGATTACACTTCAATCAATTAATTAATCATAGCTAGTGGAATTTCATTAATAGCAAAGATACAAGTAGGGTCTGAAGAGGGTGGGATGTAGGCACACTGTACCTCTAACCAATAATGGAATAGAGATGTGGCTTTCAGAGAGACCCTCAGCTCTAAAAACCATATGTATGAAAGAATATAAGAGGAAATCAAAGTTTAACAATAATATAATTAATAATAGCATGTAGTAAAAATAATAATGCTAATACATAAATAGATAAAAATATATAATATTTGAAAAGAAAATAACATAATTGTGCATGACCAAAAATAAGGTAAACAGTAGCCTCTTGTGAAAACATTCTTTTTTAAAAAAAAAACTTAAAACAATATCATTAATTTCATGTAACTAAAAAAACCATCTTAAAATTACAAATAATAGGATGCAAGTAACATTTACAATATTGAGTTTTCTTATTGGATTTAAAATTTTGGTATTAATACAATGAATCATAGTTGTTAACATTCCAATATCGTCATAAGCATGTAAACAAACTGAACAAACAATAATGAGGGTATTTTCGTGTTCATTCATTTAACTTTGAGCGAATACGAATACGAATACGAATACAAAATCAAACAATTTTCTTTTTATTCATTTTTGATCATTTAGAGAATGGGCGTGTCCGTGTTCTTTCGTGTACATACTTTTAAAACTAAACAAACAGTTCACGAACATAGACAAACAAACTTAAATGAACGTCTTGGAACAAACAAAAACGAACGTAATTTACCAAACATAAACGAGCATAAGTAAACAAAAACGAACGTAATTTACCAAACATTCAGACATATGTATTTCTTATGTTTATATCTATATGAATATAACTACTTGTGCATTTATTTGAATTTAAACACACGTAAATAAACGAAGATAAATAAATGACAAAAACATGCGCTCATCTTTGTTCATTCTAGTAAACAATAAAAAAGGCCTTTAACATGTTTAATTTATTTTCTTCATGATCGTGTTCAAAATTAGCATGTACCTACTTTTATTTGCAAAAATAATTATTGAGTGACTTTTATTAAATAATAATAATAATAATAGTGTTGCTTTTTTATGGTATATGATCTTCATTATTAACGATTCATATTTTTATTCACCGGCTCATAAAAAGTGGCTTCATTGCTGGTCATTGGCGACGTCATTCCACCTCCCACCTCGTCTTCATATATCTTGGCTTCGTATTCCATTTAGTCCCTAGGTGTGGAGATGTGTTGTATACGTTGCGAAAAGTCCAGGCAATTATTCATGCAAATGGATATTTCTACTACTATGAGAGTTAGTCTTATTCTTCGTATCGATGTAACTCTGCCAGTTTTAGAACAAGTGGATTTCGAAGCTACCATCAAAGCTTTCATATATGAGAAGGAAACAAACAAATGTAAAAGATAGAATCTCATTTATAACATAGTTTTGATCGAATCAAGAATGAGGTATGAAAAAAAATTCATATATTAAATTCAATATACCACAGATTATAAATATTCTCAAGCTAGATTAAAAAAAATAGGTAAAGTTAAAATACAAAGTGAAAATAAGAAGTGTGAGAAGGATTGTAATCAAATAAAAAACCTTTAGAAATCAATTTAAAAAATAATAAAAAAAAGTCATAACTCAAAATATAAATAAAGACGAAAATATTCTAAAAACTAAAATGTTTCTGCCATCATTCCCGTTCTAAACAATAAAAAAAACTGACGAAAAGACACAATGTTAAGTTCCAAGATACAATGACGAAAATGAATAAAAGACACAATTATAACTAAAAAAGACACAATGGATCGCAAAATATAACACATTGACGAAAAAAATATAGCACAATGTTGAGTTTATAGCACAATATAATGGAAAGAAAAACATAATGTCAAGGAAAAAAAGACACAATCAATGACGAAAATAAATATAAAACACAATAATAAACAAAAATACACAATGATTTTTTTCACTCACCATTGTGTCGTCTTTCTTGAGAACAAAAAAGACGGTATTAACTTTTGTGTTTTTACTTTTTTTGTTTTTTTATTAAATTAGAGTTATGATTATTTTTTAATTTTTTGTGAGAGTTTTTTGTGTTGCTATAAATCCTTCTCATTCTTATTTTTATTT
>NW_027503717.1:0-37385 GCF_021521415.1 Bidens hawaiensis
ATCTCGATCAGTTTGGAAACTTGCATCAGTGTAACCCTTTACAATGAGTTCCTCCTCACCAGAGCCATATATTAGAAACATATCCTTAGTCCTTCTAAGGTATTTCAATATGCTCTTAACCGCCATCCAATGGCTGGTTCCCGGATTTTGTTGGTATCTATTTGTCATGCTCAAAGCGCATGACACATCCGGTCTGGTGCAAATCATGGCATACATGATGGATCCTATAGCAGACGCATATGGGATTCCATTCATTTTATCTTGCTCATCCTTTGAGCTTGGACATTGAGAAGCACTCAATATTGTTCCTCGTTGAATGGGTACGAAACCTTTCTTAGAGTTGTCCATCTTGAACCTTTTCAAGATTTTGTCAATGTATGCACTTTGATTCAAACCTATCAACCGTCTTGATCTATCCCTATAGATCCTTATTCCCATAATATAGGCGGCCTCACCAAGATCCTTAATGGAAAAACAGTTTCCAAGCCAGGTTTTTACACCTTCCAAGGTTGGAATGTCATTTCCAAACAGTAATATGTCATCGACATATAATACCAGAAAGGTAATGATGCTCCATCTAGCTTTCTTATACACACAAGCTTCATCAGCGTTTTTGATGAATCCAAATTTCTTAACTTCATCATCAAAACGGTGATTCCAACTTCTAGATGCTTGCTTCAATCCATAGATTGATTTCTTCAACTTGCATACTTCACTAGGATGTTGTAGATCGACAAAACCTTCAGGCTGAACCATATAGACATCTTAATTAAGATGCCCATTTAGAAAAGCAGTTTTGACATCCATATGCCATATCTCATAGTCATAATATGCGGCTATGGCAAACAATATCCTTATAGACTTTAGCATCGCCACGGGCGAGAAAGTTTCATCATAATCAACCCCTTGAGTTTGAGTGAAACCCTTTGCTACAAGTCTAGATTTATAAGTATCCAAGTTTCCATGCATATCGATTTTCTTCTTGAACACCCACTTACTTCCAACCAGTTTGGAATTAAGAGATGGAGCAACCAAGTCCCATACTTGGTTGTCATGCATGGATTTCATCTCAACGTTCATGGCTTCCAGCCATTTATCACAATCAGATTCTAACATTGCATCTCGTTATGTGGTTGGTTCATCAAAATCTACCATACAGCATCCATCCATGAAAAATCCATATATTTCAGGTGGGGTGCTAATTCTACCAGATTTTCGAACGTTTTGTGTGGGTTGATCAACCAATTGATCATTATCAACAACCTCATGTTGATCGCTAGTGTCAACCAAACGTGTATCGGCTTGTGGTTCTCGATCCTCCTCGAGTTCCATAGTTCTATTAGTTCCTTCCATAAGGAACCTCCTTTCCAAGAACTTAGCCTTGCGAGCTATAAACACTTTATGCTCATTTGGATTGTAGAAGTAATATCCCATCGAATCTTCGGGATATCCTATAAAGATACACTTAGTGGATCGGCTTTCAAGTTTGTTTGAGGTGTAGATCTTAACATAAGCTTCACAGCCCCATACCCTTAAATATGACAGTGATGGAACCTTTCCATGCCATATTTCAAAAGGTGTCCTTTCCACTTTCTTGGTTGGTGCCATATTTAAAATACGGGCAACAGAGATCAGTGCGAAACCCCAAAATGATAGAGGTAATGTTCTTCTAGCCATCATAGATCGAACCATATCCAATAAGTTCCAATTCCTCCTTTCAGACACACCATTATGTTGTGGTGTTCCGGGTGGAGTAAGTTGTGAGACAATCCCACAACTCCTAAGATGTTCTAGAAACGCATCATTGAGGTATTCACCTCCTCTATCGGAATGTAGTACTTTGATTGTTTTGTTGAGTTGATTTTGTACTTCATTTTGGAAAACTATGAACATTTCAAAGGCTTCATTTTTTAGCCTTGACAAGAACACATACCCATAGCGACTATAATCGTCATTAAAGGTAATGAAGTATCTTTCACCATTCCTTGTCATTGTCCTAAAAGGACAACATATATCCGAATGTATGATACCTAATAAGTCCTTCGCCCTTTCATTAGTTCCACTAAATGGTTCTTTGGTCATTTTTCCCAATAAACAAGATTCGCATTCATCAAATGAATCATCACTTGATTTCAAAAGACCATTCTTTTGAAGTGTATGAATGTGATCCTTGTTTATGTGACCAAGGTGACAATGCCAAAGAAAAGTTTTACTCAAATCCAATTTGAGTTTTTTTGTGCTAGCTTGGTACAACAAGTTATCAATGGATGTAGTATCATGAACCAATTCATAAATGCCATTAAACGGCATTGCTTTAAAATAAAAGACATCATTCATGAATACATAAAATTCATTGTTTACAAACTTGAAATCATAACCAAATTGTCATAATAAAGAAACAGAGATAATATTCCTATTCAAACTAGGAGAATACAGAATGTTTTTCAAAATAACTTCCAAACCATTTGGAAGCTTCAAAACAAAATCTCCTCGGGCTTGGACGTCAACCTTTGCTCCATTGCCCATGAAGAGACTTATATCTCCTTTCTTGAAATCATTCCTTCTTTTGAACCCTTGCAATGAATTGCATATATGAGTTCCACATCCGGTATCCAATACCCATGTGTTAGAAGAAACAATATTAAGATCAATATGGATCATGAAAGTTGTACCTGAGGTTTTCCACGCATCCCTCTTAGCTTTCAACACTTTCAGATAGGTCGGACAGTTTCTCATCCAGTGACCTATCTCCCCACAACCAAAGCACGGATCTTCAGCGCTAACCTTTAGCTTCTTAGGTTTGGGTTCTGCCTTTGCCTTTCCTTTGAACCCCTTCTTGACTTGCCTCTTACCAACGACAACCTTTGCCTTTGGTTCCGGGTGATGCCTCTTCTTCAAGCCACCCTCATTGATCGTGAGAACGGGTAAAGCCTTTTTACCCATTCCGGCTTCGGTTGTCTTAAGCATTGCGTGAAGCTCACCAATGCTTTTGTCCCGTCCATTCATGTTGTAGTTCATGACGAATGTCTCAAACCTTTTAGTTAGGGCCGTTCAGGATCAAATCTGTGGCTAACTCTTTTGAGACGGGACAGTTAAGCCGTTCAAGCCGATCAATGTGGCTTTTCATCTTGAGCACATAAGATGATACGAATTGGGTTTCTTCCATATGACATGCATGAAGTGCTCGAACCGTTTCGAAGCGCTCCACCCTAGCTTGAGTAAGGAACATTTCCTTAAGCTGGGTTATCATGTCATACGCCCCATGATTCTCGAAATCTTTTTGGATCTCGAGAATCATTGTTCCCAACATGAGGCAAGAAACTTGCACCGAATCTTTGGTGTATTTCAGCCAATCCGCATAGGCATCCAAGTTATTGACGTCGAGTTCATCGGGAATAGGATCGTCTAATATATAGGACTTTTTCTCTTGCTTGAGAACAATTCTCAAGTTTCGATACCAGTCCATAAAGTTATTAAAGTTTAGACGATCCTAATCCAGAATGGATCTCAGTGATAGATTATGCACGTGAGGGATAATAGCGTTCTATTGATTGTTTGCGGCCATCTATAAAAGAATTTAACAAAGTTCAATTTAGTATTTTCGATATCAATAAATTTTAATCTTTAATACCCTTTAATGTCACCAAGACAATTAATGATTAAAATCTAGAACCCAACGTTTCATTCAAATAGTAGTTAGGTGACATTTATCCTACTATTCAAATTAACAAGGTAGTCAACGTTTGACAATTGCAACCCTTTGCAACTTCTAGTTTTATGGGATCGGTTAAACATCATATGTCATGTTGGCATGTTTAATCCCATCAACACCTTTGAAAGCCATGTGTCGGTGACCCTATTCACATGGTTTCCAAATCAAGTCGTCCTACTTACACACACGTGTGAGTTTACACATACAAGTGGTTAGGTGACCCGCATCCCAAAAGTATTGTAAAATCACCATAAGATCACAAGTTTTCTTAAATGTGGTTAGGTGACCCTTACCCCACATCAAGTCTACAAGTGACTTAAGTGTCGTATAAAAGGATGGTGTTCAACTCGTTTTAAAAGGGATTTTAGTTTTCAAAATTCTAGATTGGAAAACTATTTAATGTACCTTCCATTTGCATGCATTTAAATGTATGGTACCTTTGAAAACCAATTTTCAAATTACTTTAAATAAACCCCATTTTATTATGAAATCATTAATAGTTAATAAAACTAATTTTATCACTTAATAATTTCAAAGGAATCACTTTTATGCTAGTTGTCGATTTTAATTGTTAACATCCGTACATGATAAAACAATAAACATAAATCAACCACACAAGCATAAAATACAAACACAAGTCCATAACCATAACCACCTATAATGACAACACTTGTTGACCGAAACAAGTGTGCCAAAAGGTCTCTCCTAAGGGACGAGAATGACACAAGGCATGTGTCGGTGAACTCCCACTTGATCCCGCATCCATATGCTTCAAGTGTCCACCTTGTGTTGTGACTCTTCCACTTTATTTGGGCTTCCATTTGGGCTCCAACTTCAGCTCCTAGCTTCCATGGGCCTCCAAGTTTGGGCTTTGGTCATTGGGCTAAAATCCCATATTGGACTATGAGGTCCATTAAGGCCCAAAACCTTGTTGCTTCTTATTTTACAAAAAATATATCCTAATACATTTTTCTCTAGTAAAATAAATACAACTAATCTACTTATTATTACAAACCAATATGAAATAAATAAATAGATTACAAACCAAAATAAATGAATATTACAACCAAATTGAATATTGAATAAATCGCAACACAAACACACATCCAAAGGTCATGGCTAGGTTATGAACATCCAAAAGCACATCCAAATATGCAAGGTCTTAGAAGACCAAAATGGTTCCCCTCTTACCCATAAAACTTTCGGCCAAGAGAAACAAAACCGAAAGTTTCGGGTATTGTCCAAACAAAATAATTAATCATCCACATGACTTAATTCTTCAAGATTATCACATGCATGTAAAGTATAATCTTGAGGAACCAAGGGGTAACCAAAAGCCAAAAAACTTTCGTCCATATGGTGAAACACACCATAAAACCTGAAAATTTTTAAATCTATGAAGCATGTATCCGTATAAGCGGCTCTTGATGCCATTGTTGGGTTTTAACAAGATTATCAAAGTCCATATAACCCATTATATGTTAAAACGCAGCGGATAATGAAGTTTTAAATCTTGTTAGTGATAAATATAAAACCAATTTTATATAGATTAACCCAATGCCCAGATCCATATAAAAAATACATGCTATCAAAACAACCATAGGGTGTTTCATGAATCATACCTTCAAGTCTGAAAGATAAAGAGGATGAAAGATATGAACGGCTAGCTTCCAATGGAGGAAACCTCAAGCTTGTATACCCAACGAGCTCCAACAAACACCTTGGTTACTAGGGTCCTAACACTTAATGCAAGAACAACCTTTGTTCCTTTTTTTCTTCTTGTTCTCGGCCTCAAAGGGAGAAAAGAGAGAGAGAGATGTGTGTGTGAGAGAAGGTATAAATTATTATTCACCCAAGAATAAATAATCCTCCAATGGCTTCTCTTGCATATCTTGAAAGAAAAAAAAGGAGGAGAGAGAAGAGGGAAAAGGTTTTTCCCACCCAAAATTCATATCCCCTTTTAATTACTTACAATTTATTTACTAATAATGTTTATGTTATAAAACATATCATAAGTAACATGCAATATGTTATTTAACCAATTTAAATAACATCTCTCAAAATATAAATTATCCATATAATTTATTTAACACAAAAATGCAAATATTTAGAAAACTCAATTTCCAAATATTATAAGTGTTGATAATCATTACTTAGATCATATCTAATTATAATTATCGTGGCGTTTGTCTAGCTTGTTATTGGGTATGACCCGACTTAGATCAATACGTACTAGCCACATCAACTCTAATATGTGTCTTGGGCAGATCGATTCCAATATATAAAAGATATGAATATTCCTGCAAGTCACCCTCACTCACCTTTCAGCAAATGGCAGGAACTATAATAATCAATCGAAGACAGTCAGCCTATGATGCAAGAAGAAGATAAAGATCTTAGAATAGGCTTTGATTTGTAATGTCTACGAACAAATTTCTGAATATGTAATAATTTGACTTTATGAATATGTAAAAATTTGATTTTGATTTGATGTGTATTTTTGACTTGGTGTATGTAACTGTAAAAGTGTTTTGGGACAGCCGAGGTGTTCCAATCTAGGGGAGGTTATTGAGTCAAAGATTTGACCTAAGAGGATTATAAGGAAGATTGGTATCTTCTAAACCTCCTCTGAAATCGCTAAGTATGCAATCTGAGCACACTTGGACTCCCGGGCAAAGTTTACTTACCCTAGCAAGGTATTTTGTCCATCGGGCAAGCTTATCTTCTAGAATTCTTCTTTAGTGAATATCCGAGCAGGGTTCACTATGTCTAGCAAGATTTTTCTTCATAGCCAAGCAAGGTTTACCTTCGAGTAGGCTCTTGGCTAACCAAGCTCATGAAGCCAAGTAATTGGAAGATCGGGCAAAGTATTCATTAATAAAACAGTGGTCCGAGCAGGCTTGATGAGAGTAATGAAATATCTCAAGTAATGTCGGGCAGGGTTCAACTCAAGCAGGCTATAGTGTTATCAAGCACACTTTGTTTTGCTAAATAAGCTATTCCCCAGCAAGGAGTTGAAAGGATCATTGAAGGACAAGGTTACTCGTAAGGTCATGTCGGGCAAAGTTTGATATGATCAAGAAGATTGAAGTCTGCTAGGTGAGTATTTTCTTAGGAAAATACTCTAAGTAAAGTCTACCCGGAGAACTGCTCCCGAGCACACTTCAAACTTACCAAGTCAACTAGGACAAGAAGGCACAAAGCCTACTCGGAAAACACAACTTATTCAAAATCTACCCGGAAGACCTGTTTTTACACTTAGTATAGCTTTGAATATGTAATTTAAATATGTATATTTTATTAGGTTTTCTAGAAGGAATGAAAGCTGTCAGGAGGTATCAGGCCTATAAATAGAATATTTTAGGGCAGGCCTCCTACGGATTAGCCACTTTTCTTTGAGCGAATATTTCTAAGTGTGACGACTGTCCTAGGATCGTACGGATATAACTTTCTAAACAAGAGACCCTAAATTGATTATCATTTGTATGAATATTTATATGAATGGTAATCTTTTGAGTTATTGTTTTGTGTTAGTTACTTTTCATTAATCCTTAAGCAACTACTCTGTTTCTTTCTGATTCCGTCGTTAACAAACAGTTTCCTTTCCCAAAATAGCAATCGTCATTAACTCTCTTTTCGACACATTTATTGTGTGAGTTATGACTTGATTGTGAGTGTGAGTGATCATACGGGACCTGACATGACCACTAGTGGTAACAGGACCAAAACACATATGAGAATACATGTCCCTCCAACTTGAAATTACCGACATAATTTTAAGTGAAAGAATTCAAAACACAAAATACATCACAATCGCCCTGGATGCTTTCAGTCTTTAGGTAAATGGCTATCCTGTAAATCTAAGAGTAGAACACCGGACCAAACATATACAAGTATATGTCCTTCAAACTTGAGCAACCGACATAATTTTAAGCGAGAATGAATAAGTGACCTTTTAATAAAATTTTTGTGACAATCGTCAATTTCAGGTTAACTCCGTTAACTCAACTCCGTCAATTTAAACTTAAGATCACTGAATCTATAACACACACTTCATTGCATTTAAACTAGGGTTTAAATGACGCTTAACACTTACTACATGTGTAGTCTTTCGGGATTTGCACCGAAACGCAAACGAGTTGACGCAAACGATTGATAGATAAACGAAAAACGTCAAAACAGTAATTATGTGATAATTATGTGTTAGACTTATGTGTTATGTGATAACATGGTTATAAACGTTAACTCAAGACGAAAACAAGTTAGTTAGGCTAGAAAAACAACACTTGGAAGTAGAGGGACTTGAGTGTAACTTGTGTGTCTATAAATATAACCTTAAAAATAAAACCCTAACTATTATTATTATTATTCCCAACCCGATCGCCCCCCCCCCCCCTTCCCTTTGCATCCTTGCTGCCGTCCACTTCCACACACACATACATCAAGAAATCAAGTGTTTAATCCAAGAACTAGGTGCTAGGAAGGTATAATTGATCATCCTTTACATTCTTGTTGATTGATTTTGATGTTTGTTGGGTTATTAACAAACCCTAGGCTGCCGATTTTGTTCATGTATATAGCTAATATGATTGTTATTATTTGGATGATGATTTGATAACTAGATTGAATCTTGTTGTATGGTGATTGTTGTGTCTTTGATTTGAGTTCAAACACAAACCCTAATCTTGTATGTAATGTGAAATTGATGTGCATGGATGGTGTTTATGGGTCTAGAGGGTTATATGGATGCATGATAGTTCATAGATTGTTATTATGTTGAGTTTGGATGCAAACAGTTTCTGGACAGAATGTGTATATGATGTTTAAGTGACTGTAACGAAGTGTAAATGTTAACATTGGTTGAGATTATTGGTACTGCAGTAAATTAGGTTGAGTCTAGTTTCTATAAAGTATAAATTTGTAATTTTTGGATAAGTAGAAGTTAACTTTTATGATTTTACAAAAACGTTGTGCAAAGCTGAGCTGTTAGACCTGCTGTTAGGTTATGTTGTAAATGTTATATCTCATGAACTACGAGACCAATTGGGTTGGTTCCACTTCTGGAAGTTGACTCATTGAGTTAGGAACCAAACCCAAGTGGTCTTGTATTTATTGGATTTTTCGTTTAACGGGAATTGCAAATAATATTCTGTTGTGCATGAATCTGACTGTTATGAGTTTGCTGTAATGATTTGATGATTGTGAGAAAACTATGAGGAATAAAAATGTAATAAAATATGTTCTGGAAACCTAAGACATATGTGCTTCTGTGATGATTTTTGGTAAATTAATTGAGATGCTATGATCAGTGAAATAGTACAATCTTTCTAGTAGGATTTCTGTCTCGGTGAAACTAGCTGCTGAGTTGTGTAAAAATGCATGAAATATGATATTTGTTATATAATTGTTATGTTTTGACCAAAATACCCTTGCGGGGAATAGTTGCTAATTGATTGCCATGATTTGACCAAATTGCCCTTATGGGGAATAATGGCTAGTTAATTGTTATTTGTTGACCAAAATGCCCTTACGGGGAATAATTGCTAGTAATGTACGTTATGAATACATGACACGTATATGATTGCTTACACATGTGATGTGTCACAAAAACACTTGTGAAAGTCACACACGATTCACAAACGAAACACGAAACATGTTATGTGCATAGGTATTATGTGCCGGGTCTAGAGACTCGATAATATTCCGATACTTAGAAAAATCTCTTTGTTGTTTTAGAACGTTAGAGAGAGTTTTTCGGTGACGCGCATCTTGGTGATTTATTTTGGGAAATTCTTCGCAAACAGTGAGTTTCACTTTCCCCTTTTTAAACTGTTTTAAAACGCTTTCCTCTTGGGGGAGATAACATACTCCACAACGCATTTTTAAGATTTTGTTAGTAAATTATATATCACTTGTAAAGGCTAAGTGGCAAACGAAACAATTGAAGTCCTACACATAGAACCGGTTAATATCTTGGATAGCGAGTCACTGTTGAGTAGTACTACTGGGTTTGACAAACCCCACCCAACGCTAAACTCGACTGGAGGTCGAGCGGGTGTAATTTTGGCTAACACGTACCATGGTCTGGAGGACCTGGTGACAAGGCACTTACTAAACGAGTCAGCTTCGGTGTCGAACACTTAGTAATACTTGTTGTATAGATTAGCTACCTATCGATATATAATTTGACATAACACTATCTGGTAACGCAAAACGCCGTAACGTGGTTACGCAAAACGCAAAACGCCGTAACATGGTTACGCAAAACGTAAAACGCCGTAACGTGGTTACGCAAAACGCTTAAACGCCGTAACGTGGTTACGCAAAACACTTAACGTAAAACGCTGAACGCAAACGCTAAACGATTTATTTTATATAACTTGTGAACTCACCAACCTTGTGTTGACACTTTTAGTATGTTATTCTCAGGTAGCCGAGGCGGGCGCGCGGTTTAGGAACATGCATTGTGTGATAAACTTTTAACTATGCAAACTTGTTTTAACAGTTATCTTTGGTTTTAAGTCGTCCTGCGTGACGCAACTTTTGATTAAAGGTTTTTACGCTTCCGCATTTAATTACTCGTAAACGTTTTCATGGTTTTGAAACTTTATTTTATGGTTTGATTATAACTGATGATTCCGATCCTGCCAGTTCACACCCTCTGACGGTAAAACTCCGTTAGTGGATTTTGAGGGTGTGACAGATTGGTATCAGAGCCATTGGTTATAGCGAACTAGAAGCTGCATGCATACTAGACTATAACCGCGACGACCCATTAGTTATAATGATACGCACTGCATAGGTTTGTGTAGTCTTGTAATCTTATCTCTTTACCTCTTTCACTCATACGCGCGCATACACGGCTTACCTGTAGGAATGTCAACGCCACCCTCATCATCATCCGATTCGATGACGCATGCTCACGGGAAGGAACCGCAGTTACCTGCCGCCTCACCACCCCGAGTAGTCCCGGAACTCGAAACTCCCGCACCGAAGAGGTACCGCCTATCCGGAGGCATTTACGAAAACGACGTTAGCTGGGATTGGTACCCTAACATGATCAGACGCATGGTCTATCGCGAACAAGTTCCCCCGTTACCTCACCCGAACCACCCTGCTTATCCCAACACCCTACCACCCATAAACGAACCTGTAGAGAGAGTTCTCGCAGCTGTTGTTTCATGCTTGGAGCGTGACGTGGGTTACATGCGCTATACGAGGGAGAACGTTTCCAGAATGTTAAAAGACGGAACCGAGACTAAGGAGGAGATTGCCCGCATGGCAGCGGCAATGAAAGATATGCAAGAGACTAGTGAGCAACAGATGAAGGTTATGATGAAGATGCAAGCTGAGATGATAGATTTGAAAGAGCAACTCCAAGAAGCAAGGACCCGAACCGAGATAGCTCTAGAGCGTTGCGATGTCTTACAAATGCAACTTGCTCAGAATGCGGCCGAGCCTGAGGCCGAGCCTGGGGCAGAGCCTGAAGTAGAACCTGAAGAAGATCCCGAAGAGGAGCCTGAGGAAGATCCCGAGGAGGAACCCGAAGAAGAACCGGAGGAAGAACCGGCTGAGGAGGAGGCACACTCAGAGGTGTCCTCAGATGACGACATCTAGTAATGATGACACTTAGATGGAGGGGTTGTCTCCATCCGAACTATTATTTTTCTATGATTTTAAGGATTGATTGGAAATACTTTGTAGCGAATACAATGGTTTTAATCATGAATTTTTTTTAGACTAATATGTGGTTGTGATGTGATGTTGTTTCTTACTTTCTTTCTTACCTATCTTTTTATTACATGTATGGTGTGTTGTATATGAAAGAAAAATTCATGTTTAACATTTTATACTGTGATTCTAGGAAATGGCTGGAAGAAACGCTGGACGAGGATGTGGTAACATCAGCATGACTGCAGCTGAACTCCAAACTCTGCTGAACGACCATGTTGCGGCCGCTTTAGCCGCACACGTTCAGAATCAAACTGGAGGTCCGAGTGGAACGTGTACCTTCAAAAACTACCTTGACTGCAAGCCCAGTACGTTTAAGGGCACTGAGGGAGCTATAGGCTTCCTGCGTTGGGCTGAGAAGGCCGAGTCGGCCTTTGAGATGTGTAATTGTCCCCCTGCCAGTAGGGTCAAATTCGCTGCTGGGACACTTGAGGATTCCGCCCTCACTTGGTGGAATTCAAACGTCCAGATCCTTGGATTGGAACTGGCTAACGCGATGAACTGGGAGGAGTTCAAAAACATGATGCGAGAGGAGTATTGTCCGAGAGAAGAGATTTCAATGTTAGAATCAGAATTTTGGTCGTTGAAGATGGTGGGTTCGGAAATCGAAGCCTACACTACTCGTTCGCACGAGTTGGCTGTGATGTGTCCGCGGATGGTGGATCCGCCGAGCAAGAGGATAGAAATGTACATTGATGGATTAGCACCGCAGATTCAGGGCATGGTGACGTCTTCCAGGCCAGCCACGATCCAACAAGCTATCCGTTTAGCTCACAAACTGACGGATCAGGCTGTGACCCAAGGTGCGTTACCACCTAGGGGTTCGACCACTAAAGCCCGTGACAATTCGAGTAATGATAACGTCAGCAACAGCAACAGTAACCAGAGCAGCGGGAAGAGGAAGTTTGACAACACCAGATCTTCATCCTCGAACCTCCCACCGCAACAACACTACCGTAAGCCCGAATTCACTCGGAGCTTTAACACTCAGAATCACAACAACAACAACGGTAGCGGGCAGGTTTCGAGCGGATATGCTGGGAAATATCCAAAGTGCAACAGGTGCAACTATCATCATGTTGGCCAGTGTGACCGTGTCAAGTGTCAAAGATGCGGAAAGATAGGTCACCAAGCGAAAGAATGTAGAGGAGACCTTACGGCAAAGGGTGCTCCTAAGCCACCGATGACGACGAAGGGATGTTTTGAATGTGGGCAGGAAGGCCATTTCCGGAAAGATTGCCCCAAGCTGAAACAGAATGACAACAATGGGGGTAATGGAAGTGGCAGTAATGTTTGAGGCAATGGCAAGGGAAGAGCGTTTGTGATTGGATCGGGTCAAGCCCGCAATGATCCGCATGTGGTGTCTGGTAAGTTCCCTGTAAACGATTGTTTTGCTTCTGTTTTGTTTGACACTGGAGCTGATAGGAGTTTTGTGTCGAAAGCCTTTAGCCAACTTTTAGACTTAACTCCAACCCCGTTAGATGCTAAGTTTCCTGTTGAATTAGCTGACGGTAAGACTATAATAACGACTCATGTACTTGCGGGATGTAAGTTAAAACTGTCAGGTCATGTCTTTGATATCGACCTTATTCCTTTTACGCTTAGTAGTTTCGATGTCGTTGTCGGCATGGACTGGTTATCCGAGAACCGAGCGGAGATTATATGCCATGATAAGATAGTCCATATTACCACCCCTTCCGGCGAGATGATTTCGGTCCGAGGTGAGAGAAGCGGCATGACCACCAGCGTCATTACGCTTATGAAGGCGCAGAAGTATCTACGAAAGGGTCATCCGGCAATTTTGGCGCAGATTGTTGAGAAACCCGCGGAGGAGAAACGAATTGAAGATATACCTGTTGTGCGAGACTTCCCGGAAGTTTTCCCGGAGGATTTGCCCGGACTCCCTCCTATTCGTCAAGTCGAATTCCAAATCGAGTTGACACCCGGTGCAGCACCCATAGCACGAGCCCCGTATCGGCTCGCACCGGCGGAACTTCAGGAGTTGTCCACTCAGTTGCAAGATTTGTTGGATAAGGGTTTTATCCGACCTAGCTCATCGCCGTGGGGAGCCCCTGTCTTGTTTGTCCGAAAGAAATACGGGACTTTCCGAATGTGCATCGACTACCGGGAGTTGAACAAGGTGACGGTCAAGAACCGTTATCCTTTACCCCGAATTGATGATTTGTTTGACCAGCTTCAAGGATCGAGTTACTACTCGAAGATCGATCTCCGATCCGGTTACCACCAGCTGAGAGTGCGCAAAGAAGATATCTCAAAGACGGCCTTCAGAACACAGTATGGTCATTACGAGTTTTCGGTTATGCCTTTTGGCCTAACCAACGCACCAGCCGTATTTATGGATCTCATGAATCGAGTATGCAAGGCGTACCTCGACAAGTTTGTGATTGTTTTCATCGATGATATTCTCGTCTACTCCAAGAACGAGACTGACCACGAAGAGCACTTGAGGGTAATTCTGGAACTATTGAAGAAGGAACAACTGTATGCTAAACTCTCGAAATGTGAATTTTGGCTTCGCGAGGTTCACTTTTTAGGACATGTGATCAACGAGAATGGTATCCATGTCGATCCCGGTAAGGTAGAGGCCATCAAAAACTGGGAAGCACCTAAGACTCCGACTGAGGTGCGACAATTCCTAGGACTGGCCGGCTACTACCGGCGTTTCATCGAGGGATTTTCAAAGATTGCTCAACCCCTCACCGCCTTGACTCACAAGGGCACTAAGTACAATTGGGGTGACGCGCAAGAATCCGCTTTTCAACTGTTGAAAACCAAGCTTTGTAGCGCCCCTATTTTAGCCCTCCCCGAGGGAACGGAAAATTTTGAGGTACATTGTGACGCATCTATACAAGGTCTCGGTTGTGTGCTGATGCAACTCGAGAAGGTTATAGCCTACGCCTCTCGACAACTACGGGTTCACGAGAAGAACTACACGACCCACGATTTGGAACTCGGAGCTGTGGTGTTTGCTCTTAAGATATGGAGGCATTACTTGTACGGTACCAAGTTTACCATTTACACCGACCACAAGAGTCTCCAACATATCTACGATCAGAAGGAGCTGAACATGCGACAGCGTCGTTGGGTCGAGCTGCTTAAAGATTATGATTGTGCCATCAAGTACCACCCTGGCAAGGCCAATGTGGTGGCCGACGCCCTCAGCAGAAAAGAAACAGATAAACCCAGACAGGTGAGAGCATTGCAACTCACGATTCATGCCAGCTTACCCGATCAGATTCGCGATGCGCAACTTGAAGCTTTGAAAGAAGATAGTCTTCCATCGGAACTCATGCGGGGCATGAACAAGCAACTTGAAACCAGATCGGACGGGGTCCGATACTTTGAGAACCGGATTTGGGTTCCACGATACGGAGAGTTGAGAACTCTAGTGATGGACGAAGCTCACAAGTCCCGATATTCTATCCACCCTGGCTCAGATAAAATGTATCATGATTTAAAGGCACTTTACTGGTGGCCGAACATGAAAGCCGACATTGCCACCTACGTGAGCAAATGCTTGACTTGTGCCAGAGTCAAGATAGAATACCAGAAACCATCTGGTCTACTGCAACAACCGGAACTCCCAATGTGGAAATGGGAACACATCTCAATGGATTTTATTACGGGTTTGCCTAAGACACCGACGGGATGCGATACCATCTGGGTGATCGTTGACCGGTTGACTAAATTGGCACACTTCCTAGCAATTAAGGAAACAGACAAAATGGAAAGACTGACTCGTGTTTACATGAAGGAAGTAGTGTCGAGACACGGAGTGCCTGTCTCGATCATTTCCGATCGAGATTCTCGTTTCACTTCGCACTTTTGGAAGTCGCTGCAAAGCGCACTGGGCACCCGTCTCGATATGAGTACAGCATACCATCCTCAGACGGATGGGCAAAGTGAACGAACTATTCAGAACCTGGAGGATATGTTGCGTGCATGCGTTTTGGATTTCGGAAGAAGTTGGGAACCCCACTTACCCTTGGTAGAGTTTTCGTACAATAACAGCTACCACGCAAGTATTAAGGCAGCGCCGTTTGAAGCGCTGTACGGACAGAAGTGTCGATCACCACTCTGCTGGGCAGAGGTGGGTGACAGCCAAATCACTGGTCCAGAACTGGTACTCGAAACCTCGGAAAAGATTGTTCAAATCCGAAATCGCATGGCAGCAGCACGAGATCGCCAAAAGAGTTACGCAGACAAGTGCCGAAAACCTCTCGAATTTCAAGTGAACGATCGGGTGTTACTCAAAGTCTCACCTTGGAAAGGTGTGGTTCGCTTTGGGAAGCGAAACAAACTCAACCCACGGTATGTTGGTCCGTACCGGATAACTGAGCGCATTGGTCCGGTGGCGTACCGACTGGACTTACCAACAGAACTCAGTGGCGTACACGATGTATTCCACGTATCAAATTTGAAGAAATGCCTATCTGATGAAACCCAAGTAGTCCCTTTGGAGGAACTACAAGTTGATGAACAGTTACGTTTCATTGAGGAACCAGTCGAGGTTTTGGATTGGGAAACCAAAATGCTCAAACATAGCAAAATTCCAATCGTTAAGGTTCGTTGGAACTCGAGACGTGGACCGGAGTTCACGTGGGAACGCGAGGATCAAATGATGAAAAAGTATCCTCACCTTTTTGAAGGGCTAACCAAACACAGAAAACAGCGGAACTCGGCAAACCGTCAGACATCACCGGAGGTATAAATTAAATTTCGGGACGAAATTTCTTTCTACTAGGGGATGATATGACAAACTGAAATTTTTTTTTTCTTACTCTTTCAGACTCTCATCACGACTTGACTCAAATTTTCGGGACGAAAATTCTTTAACATGGGAATGATGTGACAATCGTCAATTTCAGGTTAACTCCGTTAACTCAACTCCGTCAATTTAAACTTAAGATCACTGAATCTATAACGCACACTTCATTGCATTTAAACTAGGGTTTAAATGACGCTTAACACTTACTACATGTGTAGTCTTTCGGGATTTGCACCGAAACGCAAACGAGTTGACGCAAACGATTGATAGATAAACGAAAAACGTCAAAACAGTAATTATGTGATAATTATGTGTTAGACTTATGTGTTATGTGATAACATGGTTATAAACGTTAACTCAAGACGAAAACAAGTTAGTTAGGCTAGAAAAACAACACTTGGAAGTAGAGGGACTTGAGTGTAACTTGTGTGTCTATAAATATAACCTTAAAAATAAAACCCTAACTATTATTATTATTATTCCCAACCCGATCGCCCCCCCCCCCCCCTTCCCTTTGCATCCTTGCTGCCGTCCACTTCCACACACACATACATCAAGAAATCAAGTGTTTAATCCAAGAACTAGGTGCTAGGAATGTATAATTGATCATCCTTTACATTCTTGTTGATTGATTTTGATGTTTGTTGGGTTATTAACAAACCCTAGGCTGCCGATTTTGTTCATGTATATAGCTAATATGATTGTTATTATTTGGATGATGATTTGATAACTAGATTGAATCTTGTGGTGTGGTGATTGTTGTGTCTTTGATTTGAGTTCAAACACAAACCCTAATCTTGTATGTAATGTGAAATTGATGTGCATGGATGGTGTTTATGGGTCTAGAGGGTTATATGGATGCATGATAGTTCATAGATTGTTATTATGTTGAGTTTGGATGCAAACAGTTTCTGGACAGAATGTGTATATGATGTTTAAGTGACTGTAACGAAGTGTAAATGTTAACATTGGTTGAGATTATTGGTACTGCAGTAAACTAGGTTGAGTCTAGTTTCTATAAAGTATAAATTTGTAATTTTTGGATAAGTAGAAGTTAACTTTTATGATTTTACAAAAACGTTGTGCAAAGCTGAGCTGTTAGACCTGCTGTTAGGTTATGTTGTAAATGTTATATCTCATGAACTACAAGACCAATTGGGTTGGTTCCACTTCTGGAAGTTGACTCATTGAGTTAGGAACCAAACCCAAGTGGTCTTGCATTTATTGGATTTTTCGTTTAACGGGAATTGCAAATAACATTCTGTTGTGCATGAATCTGACTATTATGAGTTTGCTGTAATGATTTGATGATTGTGAGAAAACTATGAGGAATAAAAATGTAATAAAATATGTTCTGGAAACCTAAGACATATGTGCTTCTGTGATGATTTTTGGTAAATTAATTGAGATGCTATGATCGGTGAAATAGTACAATCTTTCTAGTAGAATTTCTGTCTCGGTGAAACTAGCTGCTGAGTTGTGTAAAAATGCATGAAATATGATATTTGTTATATAATTGTTATGTTTTGACCAAAATACCCTTGCGGGGAATAGTTGCTAATTGATTGCCATGATTTGACCAAATTGCCCTTATGGGGAATAATGGCTAGTTAATTGTTATTTGTTGACCAAAATGCCCTTACGGGGAATAATTGCTAGTAATGTACGTTATGAATACATGACACGTATATGATTGCTTACACATGTGATGTGTCACAAAAACACTTGTGAAAGTCACACACGATTCACAAACGAAACACGAAACATGTTATGTGCATAGGTATTATGTGCCGGGTCTAGAGACTCGATAATATTCCGATACTTAGAAAAATCTCTTTGTTGTTTTAGAACGTTAGAGAGAGTTTTTCGGTGACGCGCATCTTGGTGATTTATTTTGGGAAATTCTTCGCAAACAGTGAGTTTCACTTTCCCCTTTTTAAACTGTTTTAAAACGCTTTCCTCTTGGGGGAGATAACATACTCCACAACGCATTTTTAAGATTTTGTTAGTAAATTATATATCACTTGTAAAGGCTAAGTGGCAAACGAAACAATTGAAGTCCTACACATAGAACCGGTTAATATCTTGGATAGCGAGTCACTGTTGAGTAGTACTACTGGGTTTGACAAACCCCACCCAACGCTAAACTCGACTGGAGGTCGAGCGGGTGTAATTTTGGCTAACACGTACCATGGTCTGGAGGACCTGGTGACAAGGCACTTACTAAACGAGTCAGCTTCGGTGTCGAACACTTAGTAATACTTGTTGTATAGATTAGCTACCTATCGATATATAATTTGACATAACACTATCTGGTAACGCAAAACGCCGTAACGTGGTTACGCAAAACGCAAAACGCCGTAACATGGTTACGCAAAACGTAAAACGCCGTAACGTGGTTACGCAAAACGCTTAAACGCCGTAACGTGGTTACGCAAAACACTTAACGTAAAACGCTGAACGCAAACGCTAAACGATTTATTTTATATAACTTGTGAACTCACCAACCTTGTGTTGACACTTTTAGTATGTTATTCTCAGGTAGACGAGGCGGGCGCGCGGTTTAGGAACATGCATTGTGTGATAAACTTTTAACTATGCAAACTTGTTTTAACAGTTATCTTTGGTTTTAAGTCGTCCTGCGTGACGCAACTTTTGATTAAAGGTTTTTACACTTCCGCATTTAATTACTCGTAAACATTTTCATGGTTTTGAAACTTTATTTTATGGTTTGATTATAACTGATAATTCCGATCCTGCCAGTTCACACCCTCTGACGGTAAAACTCCGTTAGTGGATTTTGAGGGTGTGACAATTTTGATCGTAAAAACACACACACGCACTCTTTTTGAAAAAAAAAATTTTAATTTTCTCCCACTAAATTTGTGCAAAAATAAAATATGTACAAATTTACTCTCAAAAAGACTCAATCCTCAAAACGAAGCATTTTAAAGAAAACTCACAAGCACATTAAATTTGGTTGTTCCGACCGGTTTTGTAAATAAGTCCGCCACATTGTTATCAGTGTGAACTTATTCAAGGTGAATCAATTTTCGGTCGTAACAGTCACAAATGAAATGAATTTTAATGTTGATGTGCTTGGTTTTAGAGTGTTGAACCATATTTTTCACAATTGCAATGGGTTTAAATAAGCCCGAGTTTTTGTTTATATGTTTTTATTTTTGTTACTAAGGATCCTCTCAATTGAAGCCGCTCGTACTCAATCTCCATTCGAGCAGCTAATTTTGAGGGCATTCTATTTGTCTTTATTTATAAAAAAAATAATAAAAAATTAAAAATAAAAAAAAATTAAAAAAAATCAACAAAAGCCAAAAAAAATTATAAAATCATAAAAATACAAAAATATGTTTATTTCTTACTTTTTTTTTTCTTTGTTGTACGCCGCTACATGCGAGGGAGTTTGAGTTATTGCAGGTATTATTAAGCGCATGGTAGCTCTAATGGCGTTTTGAAACTGGTTCTCCCGAGGTTGCGGCCGCGAATGAAATTCTATACGGTCGCTCGATTGATACACAGCTGGTGAATATTCTTCATATAAACCAGGGGAGTAACCCGTTCTCGGTTTTACTCTTGAAAATTTTAAGTTTTATTTTTATTCTATTTCTTCTCTTTGTTCTCATCGAGAACGATTTCGTTCTAAGTGTGGGGATGAGAATTTATTTTACTTAGTTGTAGGAAAAAAAATTTAAAAATTATGAAAAAAAATAAAAAAATAAAAAATTGTTTTGTACTTTCGCTGAAAAATATGTTGGTTACTCAAGTTCGAGGGACATATACTTGTATATATGTTTGGTCCCGTTTTCTACCTGTAGATGTACGGGATAGCCATTCACCCGAAAACTGAAAGTGGCTGGGGCGACTGAACTTGAAAAAAAAATGTTTAAAAAAATGTCCCTTGAAAATTGTTTTTCTTCTACGTTAAGCAGGAAATGATATTATTACCCTTGTGTTAACAAACTCTCGGAACATTTAAAATATATAATATAATAATAAAAGAAGAGATGGTTTGCATATCTGATTTGGGATGTGTCGGTAGGCCCAACTAGCTTTGATAGTCCACTTTAGCAGTTTTTAAATATAATAATTTGAAAAACAGTGAAACCGAATTTCGATGCTTAGGGAGGATTACCATAATCTAAAAACTTTAGATGGTAAGAATTAAATGCACTCAAACCAGCACACACCACATGTCTATCTTTTTACGAGCTTAGAAATAGTTATATACTTTAAGGTGATAAAAAAAAGAATAAAGAAAAAAAAGGGAAAAGAAAAAGAAAAAGAAAAAAAAAGTATGTATTGAAAGTTATGTATGTTTATTCTCAAAAGTTGTTCAAGAAAAGCAAATGCTTATGAAGAAAGTTATGTATTGTAAAATTCCAAAAAAGCATTCTTTAAAGTTAGTAAAAGAGGTCAAAGATGCACATACTAGACGGGACTTAGAGTTTACGTGTTACCTTGGGATGGTGACTCTGAGGATACACTATTGGGGCTCGAAGGTTCTTAGTCAATAAATATCAAATTAGGAATTTATAGGACAAAGTCCAATAATATTTACGAATAGCTCGTACGACCTCCACAGGACCTTTCATCCATCAAAATTTCACCGAGTGCATCTAATTAGTACCATCAACGAGTCCTTGGCTTATTATGATTTATCGAACCAGTTTGCTTCAACTCTAGTTTTCTATCTCTCTTTATCTGAGATGGGGTAGGTGTAGCCTTAATTTTTGGACTTAAAACTCTTAATGCAATTAGGGGCTTGATTAGTTAGTGGTTGGGTTTAAGTGTACAACAATATCGGTAATCGTGGTCAATATGTTGAGCTGTTTCTTGTGCTTTAATAATGTTAAATAATCTGAGAGTTTGTTGTTTTTCACTTGGTTATGATCTTGTGTAGATTTCTTTTTCAGAGACGAAAAAAGTTTAAATGTGGGAATATTTGATGATGTCCAAATTTATATATAAATAATATAAATATTTCCTATACTTTTAATTGTTTTTGAGCTTATTTTTGTTAAATATTGCCCCTAATGATTCGTATTTGAGTTTTAAAGGTTTCTTGAGATAACGAGCTAAAATGATTAATATGTAATCAAGTCTCATAATATTAATCTATGTGTTTATAATTGTTGGTGTTATTTTATTTTTGTGTTTTTATAATAAATTGAAATATTAGACAAAGAGAAAAAATAAAAAGAAAATGAAGAAAGTAATAATTCGACGGAATCTTATTCCATGTTTTTACATTTGAAGATAATTTGCTTTGAAGACACTGATGAAAGAAAGCATGAAGAAAAAGAAAACCTAAAATTTTTTATTAAAAAAAGACTTGGAGCCGCCGACCGAGGAACCCTCACAATATATATATGTATTATATTCTTTGGTGAGGGAAATAGAGAGAGCAGCAACGCAGAAGAGGGAGAACAACATATATATTATTATAATTTGTGGCGGCGGCTGTTTTGGGATTGAAACGTCTATGTTGGTGATGAATATTATTCTTTGAGGTGGAGAGATTAATTCATTGTGAAGAAAGCTGCACCAATCATTCTTTGTTCAGAAATATTTTGGGAGGTCATTGATGATTATATATACATTCATAGGCTTACAACTTAAAGCCTTGGATAAAAAGGTTATTATTGGTGTTTATTTTCTTTACGTTTGTGGTTAGTTTTGAGTTTGGATCTGATATGAATGTGTTTAATGTTTTCGTGTATTTATTTATTATTATTATTATTATTATGAGTAGCTAAATTATTAGAACTATCTAAGTTTGGTTAATAGACAATATATTGACAATTGGGTTGATTAACGAACATATAATTGATTTTCTATTGTCAAGTTCATATTATTATAATTTTATTCTATAATTGCTATTGAGTTGTTCAATATTATATTAATTAAACCCCATGTGATTTTATCTTTACATGAATTAGTTTTGTGTTTGGTTAAGGATTGCATGTTAGACTAATTATTTGGTGTTTTTGGTTGTTTGTGGTAGACGTCACCATATGGTTTGATTGGTTAGATTTGTTTATCTCAATAGTTCATCTCCTTTTATTTGGACCAAGACATTAGGAGTTGGTTTATCTCTTTGGTCTAGTCGATTTAGTTAGCCGTTGCGAGACCACGTGCGGATTTCTAGCCGTTGATTAGGTTATTTTGTAAGCCAAGTTATCTAATCTTTAATATTGAATTACCCCTTATTCCTTAGGTTTGTTATGATTATGAGCCTTAGAGGAGTTTGTGATTTTGATAAGGACCAAGTAATAAATCAATTGTGTGACACCCGGTAATTTCTAGTTAACACCGTTAATACAAGCTCCGTTATCTCAAACACTCATTCATGCATTTCACTTAATAGGGTTAATTAAGTGTGTCGGTTATTGAACAAACATTCACGTACCAGTAATTAGAAAATTACTTAATCACGCGGGTCTGACCCCGAACGTTGGTGAAAATATTAAAATAATATCTCAAGCATATGTTTATAATATTATCTATGTGAAATTACATGTTAAATGATTATGTGTTTAGTTCATAGCTTGTTTCAAGAAATTGCGATCGATTGCGCGTAATTTGTATGTTTTCACCTTTTAAAAGGTAATATTTATGATAAAACAATGAGGCTTTAGTTTTATGAACTTGGGTTAGAATTTTTTTTGTAATGATTCGTTATAATCCAGTTGTGGTGTTATAAAGTTCGTTTAAAGCCAAAACTGATTCTGGAAGGACCATTCTTGTAAATATAATTTAATATAATATTAAAAATAATCCAACCCTAATACCCACCCCAAACCATCGACTCTTCCTCCCTGCTCCCTCTCATCGATCGCAACTCACAAACCATCTCCACCATCTTCAATTCAACCTTGGGTCTTGCAATTAGTGGTGTATTTGAGTGATTCTCAGCATTCCTAACACTAGTTGGTAAGTTTTTATGCATTAATTTCATGTTTTAATGAGTTATAATGAAACCCTATATGTTCAATGTCTGTATTATTGATGATTATGATGCTAATTGATGATTAGAACCCTAGGGATGTCATAAACATGTTAGCGATTGAGTTTTGATGACAACAGTTTGCTGACAGATTCGTTATTGTTTATTGACTGGTCTGTAACTTGATTTTAAATGATGATTTTTGATCGATTCTTGATTCCATGATGTTCTACTTTGAGTCTAGTTTCAAGAAAGATATAGTTTGTAATATTTGGACGGGTTTTCAATAGTTTTTATGATTTTACAAAACTATTTGTCAAGGCTGACGTGAGGAGTCAAATTCTGGTCTATATTCTCGATATCATAACTCTTTTATGGCAAAGTCAAATGGGTTGGTTTTACTTCTGAAACTTCAAATTTTTAGTTAGGATTCTAACCCAATTGGTCTTGATTAATTTGGTTAAGTATTGATTTTTAACCAAATAAAAACTTAGGGTTGCGCACTGAAATAGCTGCACGTGCCTTTCGGGTTTGGATGTTTTTTTGTGATTTTTGTGTGCATTGGAAAAATATAAAATAAATATATTTAGAAATATAAGACATTTATTCTACTGTGATAAATATTTTATAATTTATATATATTATTTGCCTATGTAATAAAATACACCTTTGCATGCCAAAATCTGTCTTATAAATCCAGAATTTGTTCATGTGTTATTTGATGAGATGCATGTTTATTTGGCTAATACTAGATATATGAATTGTGTTATAACATGTTTTCACTCATCAAAGTAATAAAATCACCAACGGGTCATCGGGTCAAACTTGTTGCATTGTGAGTCATTACGTGAACCATATGACTATGTGTTGTTATACACTTGAGTTGTCTAGTTGCATGATCGCACACTCATAACTTAAACACTTGTACTAGGTAACATTTAGCAAGTCAAGTGCATTCTTTTGTTTTTGAGGAAAGTCTATTACACGCGTCAACAGGTGAGTTCATACTTTTTATACTTGTTTTCGGGGAGAAAACACAAAACGTTTTCCTATACTTGTTTTCGGGGAGAAAACACGAACTTACCTACATACTGGTTTTCTAGAGGAAAACGCAGTGACTCATTTTAGATTTTTCGTAATTTCTTATATATCACAAGTTTATACTAGATGCCCTTATATCACTTAAAGTCCTTACGTTACCTTAAACCGATAGGATGGGATCGCGGGGTTATATTGATTAGTACTACTGGGTTTGACAAACCCCACTCGGGCTAGTCGCGCTAGCACGGCTGTGATGTCGTAAAACGAGTGTTATATTTACCTAAATTTTATACGCCAGTGTTGGTGATAGACCTGGTAAGAAGGCATACATACAGTCAGCTTCGGTTCAAACGTCTAGTAGCTTGTGAATGGGTTAGCTACCCAACCCTGGTATATTTGAAATGGGCTAAATCTACTTACATTACTCTTTACTATAACTTATGAACTCACCAACCTTGTGTTGACCCTTGAGTATTTATACTTGCCAGGTTACTAGGTATGCTAAGGAGCACGTGCATGCATTTGTTTGGAGTTTCATTATAGCATGGATATTTACCTTACATTGTTTTACACTTGGATGGGCTGTACATGTTTGAGCATGTAACTACTTTGTTTTTAAATTGTTTACATTTACGCTTCTGCAAACGCAATTACACTGTAACTGGATTTTCTCATATTAATGAGTGATAATAAATGGTATCTTTCATATTAAATGATTGTTTAGTATAATAAGTGGCTAGATCCTGTTATGTCTCGCGCCTCGCGGTATAACCCCGTTAGTTGAAATTTGAGGGTGTGATAAATTGGGTACTTAGAAAATCAACCGTGCTTTATTATTCTTTCTAGACGTTTTTAGGGGTCTTTAGTAAAACTGACCGTTGGGACCTATTTTCCCTTATCATTGTCTAGTTAAATTATCTTTAGAACCCGGTTTTATGTGTTCGTTGTCACCCGAGCGTCGTTGATAGTCGTTAAGATACCTTACCTAGGTGGTTCACCTTTATCATATTTGAGAGCTCCGTTAGTGCCGTTAAGTTAAGTTAGTTTAAATTAATTAAAATAAAATATAAGAAAATAATAAAATCAATTAAATATTGAAGTAGGACTTGGATTAGGGTTTATAATCTGAGCCGTTCTCACGTGTCTTCGAGTTCGATAGCCGGACTTTCCTTTTCTTTGCTATACACGACCGGTACACTTGCCATTTGTGTGAACTAGGATAGGTTGTTTGGTTTTTTAAAGCTTAATTGCGATTCGTGTTTTATTTATATATATATTTTCGCACATCAGTTTGTGTTTAATGTTTATGTTTGTGTTTAATATTTATTTAATATCCAAGTTAGATGATGATGAAACCATCTTCAGAACTTGTAAAAGAATCAATGTTGCACAAATATTAAGTTTTATACTTTATTGTATTCATTAATTTTTTCATCAACTCTTTGAAAAAGTTTATATTTGCAGTTTTCTGAAAGCGTCTCTCTTGATCTCATGGTTACAATGCCTGACTTCCAATCTATAAGTTCTTCAATTCTAAAGGTTTATAATGCTTTTACATTTTCTCATTTGTATAGTTTAGGTTCATTATCTATAAATTGTTCTTGACGTTTAATGTTGTTTAAATAGATATCCAGAATGATTGCTGACCCAAGTCCAGCCTCAAATGTTCAAAACTTTATTATTGATCAAGATGCAAATGTTGTCAAGAACACATCAGGTTCAACTTTAGATGGACATTTGGGTACCTAACAATTATGTATATTCATTATCTTTAGACAAATGACATTTGGGTATATAAATTATGGTTTTCTAATTAACATATTTATCAGTATTAATGTTAAGTTTATTTGTTAGTTGACTAAAAACTAAACGGAAATCATTTATGATTTTATAAAAATGGAATGATTAACTTGCAAGAGTAATGTTAAAATCAATAAGAAATTAACTATTCTTAGTATAGATACTATGCTAAAATATTATGGATTTGGAATTTTAGGTCAGATTTAAAAAAGTAATGTTTATGGCTCATAGGATTAGGTCGATGTGTAATTGAAGCTAAAGTTGTTTATGATACTAATATCGCACCATAATTAATCGAATTAGTCATACTCCATCAGATCAGAAACTTCATTTTAAGTTAAAGAGAAAGTAGTTTTCTGTTTTACTTCGTTTTGCAATGACAATCAAAAAAAGTCAAGAACAATCGTTATCAATAGTTGGGCTTATGCTTAAAAGACCAAGTTTTTTTTAACATAATCAACTTTATGTTGATTTGTCAAGAGTGAAGAGTATAGATGGCATTAAATTTATCGTACCTGATAAAAATCAAAGCTTATACAAAGGGAACAACAAACATTGTATATAAGGTAATATTTGAAAACTTATTATGAAGAAGATTAGTTTGGTATGTATTTTTTAACATATGTTACATTTAATATTATACATTTTATACTAATATGCTTTATAAATTTTCAGATCATAGACTCAATCCATGATTAAGCATTGCTTAGAGAATTAAGACATTTTGGATGTTGAATTTATTAGATGATTAAGTTTTAGTTAATATATATTTTTTTTTACTCATGATATAAATATATTTTAAATTTTCATTTATCTCAATTAGTCTTTGTATATTTTTATATTTGAATTAAAATAATAATGAATCCATGTAAAATTATTCTTTTTTAAAAAATATAACATTTGCATTTGATTCAATTTAAACATATGCGTATATACAACGTTTCAAATATTTTTCACCCATGTGTAACACGAGTACTATCCAATTCTCATACAATGGAAGCTTACAATGTTTCTCACATGCTCTCTATACTAAAGGGGTGTTAAAAAACATCAATGTCCAAAATATCCGGAAAACCCGAATTCGAATTATCAGAAAATTCGGATATCTGAATCCCAGATATCCGAATTTTTGGATTTTGATTCAGACAGTGATTTTGGAAATTTTCAGATGTTACGGAAATCCAATATCCGAAAACTTAAATTATACACTTTTTAATTATTCATTATATACGAACATTTAATGATATCAACCTAAACTCTTTCGGTATTCAATACACAACTGTCACTCTCAGCCCCTTAGACCTAACCCACTATTTTTCATATCCTCTTCCCACCTGCCGCCGTCCGCCGCCCGCCGCCTGACCTCACGGTGAGCTTACGCTGTCCTCGCCTTCACGAGTGGATAGCTAGACACCGAAAGCGGTCACATCTCACAGTAACCGCCGTCGCATCCCACTATCACAGGTCGCATCTTACCTTCAGTTCTTCTCCCTTGCATCACACAGTCGAAATTTGACTTCTATTATGCTCTTGTATTTTTTGTTTGTAACATTGGAGATTTTTTTAATTTGTTATAAAGATTGCTAGCTTGTTAATGGACATTATCTTCTCAATTCAAATTTGAAACGGTTTTTTTTTTTAATTTCGGATATCCGTTTTATATTATCCGATCGTTCGAATATCCCGAATTTTGAATACATATACAAATAGTGAAATCCACTCTCCAAGATGTCATTTCGGATATCCGAAACTCCGAATATCCGACTTTAAACACCCTGCTCTATACACTTTCTATTAACATTATCTTCAAGTTTTGTATTAACAATATCTAGAAGTTGTGATTTTAAAGCACTTTCTATTAACATTATCTTCAAGTTTTGTATTAACATTATCTAGAAGTTGTGATTTTAAAGCGTTATCAGTAAAAGGTTATGAGAACGTTTTAAAGTTTTATGTATGTAAAAAGTGAGTCTAAGGGTATGTTTGGCAAAACTAGCTGATAACTATGAACGGTAAGCTGAACGCTGGTAGCTGTTAGCTGTAACTTTTTAAATATATATAGGTGTTTGGCAGAGTAGCGGAAACTTTTAATAAAACTAGCTTGTTGCCTGTGTGGTGCGGCGGAATGGGCGCACAACCTAACATTTAACCCCATAATCAGTTTCGGTACATGATTCCCTGATGACAGTGCATACATAACCCGATTGTAAACGTGTAATTCATGGAAAGGTAGTAAGCGTGTAACTGATGACGAAAATCATGAAACAAAGCTGAAATATACAGTAATTTCATAAAGATAATTTTTTAAACCAACCTATATTGATATGAATCCCTTTCTGAACATGCACTGTTCTAATCTGAAACATGTTCTGCCTGACCCCTTTCGACTCAAAAGCATACCGACACGAATCAAACTATTTTAACCCTTTTTGTATCGACTTGTTCTGACCCTAATTTGGTCTTACACATGACTCGAGCTCACCTGACTCGACTTGTTATCGATCATAACCGATAATCACGTAGTATGTTAAATTTTTAAAGTTAAGGAAGTATAATAATATCATACTCAAATTAAAGAGAATAAAATGCTCGTTTTTATGATGTAATTTGTTTAAAAATTATTAACGTGTGAAAAAATTATGGCTCCTAAAAAATTCATGAGGGTAGATAATTTTGAATAAGGGTTGAATGTGTAACTACTATATAAATTAACAAAAGTTTATATAAGTTTAAGTACCAAACTTGTAAATTCAAATGTAAAAGTTTGTAGCTAGCTTTTTCTCAAACTCTGCTAATACTAGCGTTCAAATATGGAGCTTTTTCTAACAATTTAAAAGCTTGAAGCTACTTCAACCAAATAAAGTTTTTTATTAAATATGAGTTTTTTCTTATAAGCTTAAAGCTTGAAGCTCCTAAAAGCTCATTGCTAAACATACACTAAATGTTAGTTACGAATTTGATTTTCGTGAAACCAAATATGACACGCGATTAGGGGTGTAAACGAGCCGATCCGAGTATATAATATATGGCGGCCCATATAAATAAATCCAAAACAAGAATACCTTTAAATACTCACAATCACACAGTTTTAAGTTACTTCATCGGTTGAACTTTAAATTCACAATTAAATTAATACATATTATAATGCTGGTGATTGAAAACACATCAAAAAATCTAAGTTACACAAAACAAAACCATGTAATATATGTTCAAAGGATTCATTTTATGAACTCATATAGGTATCATCTTCTTGTACTTACTGCCTAAAAGAGTGTCACCAATGCTCACCTACCTACTCCCGTCGCGTAAAAGTGATTGAGATAGAGGAGCTGCACAAGACAAAATGCCCACAATAAGTTATATACTCCCCTACATATATATACTAGACAGGTGCTCGCGCGATGCAACGGGAAATAGAGACCTTGCCAATCACGTAGATTTATGGGTGCTTGTTTCGTTTGTAATCGTGAAACCATTTATTGTTATAAGTTGATTCATAGTTTTTATTTTTAACTCTATTTAATATCGAAGTACAAATGAAAACGGAACCTTGCCATTGTTAATAATTTGGTTTTGTTGGGTTTTGATTTTCAACGGTCTAGTTTCAGTTTTCAGTGACCAAAAACCGTTAACAATGGCTTGGCTCATGGTTTAATTTAAAACCATCAAAACCGGACGGCAAATGCCTATATCTAAAATTTTATTTTTTTAACTGAAAATAAACTATGATAATATCATACTCAAATTAAAAATAATTAAATGCTCATTTTTATGGTGCATTTTTTTATATAATATTAAAGTATAAAAAAATTATGAATGTTTAAAAATCGTGGGGTTTTTGGGTTAAAAATGAAATTATAAAGAACAGATGGTTAAAAGATAAATGGTTAAAAGATAAATGACCAAATTTATAACTATTCTTTAAATTTATAAAAGTGGAGGGGACAATGTTGTATTTATGACGGTTCTCTTCCACTTATGTTTGTAAAAATGAAAATGCAGTTCTCACATTTCTTTTACTTAAAATTGTTCTATTTGCACAATTATCTTTACTAATTACACCAAGTGGTAGGCCGTAATTGATATAAGAGTATAATGGCATTTAGTAAAAAGGTTGTCACATATATACACAATACCTAATAAGAGTAAAATGGCAAATTCAACCCAGTTTACTTGATTAACTTTTTGTTGGTAACGGTCGATAATAGCCTAACATGAAATTGTAACATCCTAAATCGTTTTAACTAAAGAAAATAAATTGACAAATTTTTGTACCTTGGACACTGTTGAGTCCACGAGGACTACTGGAAGCGGTTATGTCAGTGAGTTCGGTGCACACCAAACGACTTAAAAGTAGGCCCGCAATACAAGCGCCAATCATCAACATAGCAAAAACCGCATCCCACCCTTTCGTTGAAAGAAACCCAGTCAAAAGTGGGCCCAAAGCGGCCCCAATGGAACCTGTACCGTCAATTATAGCAGTTACTGTAGCCAGGGCCCGAGAATCGCCTTTTAGGGAACTGTGTGTGCCGAGATCTGCAGAGACTGCGGTTGTTATAAGTGCGTATGGACCGTTTACAAATAAACCCGCGATAATCATGAGTATGATGTTGGTCGTTTTTGATATGTTTCCGTATGAACGGTATAATAGCATTGATGGAATGGCTGCGTACATGAAACTGGCTGCGGTTGTGGCTCGGGCTTTTAGTTTATCGGATATGTATCCAGCTAATATTCCACCCATGATCCCGCCCACGTCGAATAGAGTTGATAGGTTTCCTGCAGATTTGACCGACATACGCTCACCTCCAATTTCTGTAGAGTTTCAAAAAAATTAAGGGTACAGTTTCGATTTAAAATATAGTTGAAAATGAACTAGTTATGTTTTAGATTGTCATATTTACCCATTTAATAAACAAGTCGTGTTTGGTTTGACCTTAAACCCGTTTAATTAAACAGCTCAACCCGCCAATTCAATATGACATGTTTAACCCACTTATTTCAATCCTCAAGCCCATTTAACATGTTTACAACCCATCAACTAGTTTGAGTTGTTTAGATAAATATAAGTTAAACGGGCTTTTAGCGCGTTAATTAAACGCCCATTTTTAATTTAAAAGGTCAACCTGCCAGCCGATTTACACCCGTCTAACCAATTTATTATAACCCTCAAACCCAAGCACGTTTACCCCTGTAACCGATTGACTTGTTTGGAGAAATGGGTTAAACGGGTCATGTTCGGGTTACATAATTATAAATCGGTATGCGATAAATATATGGGTCTTGTTCAGGTTCAACGGTTCAACTAACTAATCCACTAACCTGTGTCAAACATGACACGGTTGACACCCCTACTCAAAAAGTGAAAGGTGAAAATTTTACACATGAAAATTTTGGTCATTACCCATATGAGATAAGAGAGCAAGAATCAAAATCAAATTCAGTTAATCAGATTTTCTGTTCTTTTAAACCAAGAATAATTAGATAATCTAAGTATAATTTTATTGGTTGATTAGACTTGTGTTTTAGAATTATTGCCTGATTATGGAAACGCACACTCACAATAATCAGGCTTAGTGTTTAGATAAACATGAACTCGCATTTGCTCCCATTTAATAGAATGTTCCTTCAGTAATCAGATGTACCAAACACTCAAAACACTGAATTATTTGTGAAGAGAATTACATTCATTACCATCTCTACAACTCGTTTATTTGTAAGCTACCCATTTGTAGCTGATTCTGATTATTAAATGTAATATAACCGTCTTCATAACACACAAGTTTGCTAATAGCTACCCTTAGCAGCAGACTACCAAAATCTCATTCTTTTTACATCAAAATTACCAAAAATCTTATTCTTCAAATGTGGGCTATGTTATATCAGGCACAGCACTCGTTTCAAACCAATAACATGTTGACAACCGCAAGAACTACATAATCAATTATTCATAATGCATTAGAGATAAGCAGCAGCAGTGGGAGAGAGAAACATAGGCGATATACATCATATTCAAAGCAACAGGTAGAAAAAGTGTTATGCAATTATCGCAGTTCTTAACATATCACTATGCCCATCACTCATAACATGTTTTGCAATTTGCATATAATATCATTGAAAATGTGTGTACCTGTTTGGCTAAGATAGAAAGGCAACCAAAACAAAAACGTATACGCCACAAGTTTGGAAAAGAACAAGCACATCGCAAACGGAATAACACCCGGGATAAAACAAGCACCAACAAACCCAACTCCTTTCCGATTCACCGACGAAATCCTCGACACAGGAGCCTCTTCATCACAAGAAGTATCCTCATCCCAGACACTATCATCGCGTATCGTCCCACGCGCGTTCGGTGAGGAATCACTGGGGTACGGAAACCCCACATCCTCCGGATACGCCGCCAAAAACAAAAAAACCATCACCCCCGCAGCAACAATAAACGCCCCGGGGAGAATAAAGGACCACCCCCAGCCGTAATCCAAAACACTAGCCGCAAGAAGCGAACCGCTAATGTTCCCCACCGAGGTGTGGGCGTTCCATATCCCCATAATCAAGCCTCTCCTTCGCTTCCCAAACCAGTTACCAATGACCGCGACAACAGACGGCCAGCCGGTGGCCTGAAACAACCCAGCCAGCATTTGCATGGACAAAAAGTACCAAAAATGATGAACATCCCAAAAGAAACCCATCCCGAATAAGGCAACGAATATCCCACTCCCGATCATCCCGGTAGTCAAAAACAAGCGGAGATCCAAAGTATCCCCTAAATGCCCTGCCACGTACATTCCTAACGAATAAACGGCAAGGAACGCAACGTCGATCTCCCCTAGCTTGGACGTTCCGTCCTTGCCGTTAAAAGGAGCCCATCCTTGCTGCTCTGCATCCAAACTCGTAGAATTAGCGTTTGATTTAACAAACACGTCGCCAATCGGCCACGGAAGAACATTAACATTAAGATCATTGGAAGTATTAATTGGGTGAGGATCAAGGACGCTTTTGACGATGCTGCTGGGTTTTCTTGAAGCGTGATAAGCGGTATACGCGATGAATGTAACTAAGAGGATTAAATATCTGTAGCTTTTTAAGCTCCAATCTTTGCCTCGAATGCTTCTTATGATGAGAATTCCAGGCGGAATCCCTCTTGATCTGGACATATTCGTGGGAGAAGATAGACAGATTGATTGATAGATAGAAAATGATATTTGGAATTTGGGTATATGATGAAGGATTGGATGCAACAAAAGTGAAAGAAAAATGGAGGAGAAAGAGCGAACTTGGCGGGAGGACAATGAGAGGACGAGAACGTGGCGTGTTGCAAGCATCCCTGGGGCCTTTACGTGGCGTGTTACACTACAATATATATATAACCATATATATATATACAAGAATCATTAGAACCATTTTGGATTACGAAACACCTTAAAATAAAAAAAAAATCATAAAATAAGAAAAAACATCAAAATCAAAAAAATAAAAAAACCAAAATTCTTATTTTATCATCCCGGTTTTATAAAAAAAAACGCAGTTTAGCTAAATTATATACACATATGTATAATATATACATATATGTACAGTTACATGTTTTTTTTGTACACATGTGTATAATTTAAGATAAATGATGCTGTACATATGTGTATATTACGTAACTAAAGATTAAATAAAATTATACATATGTGTATAATACGACGTTTTTTTTAATTTTTTATTTTTTTAATGAAACCGGAATGAAATATAAGAATTTTGGTTTTTTTACTTTTTTAAAATTTTTATTATTTTTTGTTTTATGATTTTTTTAAATATTTTTTTTAAAGGTGATTTTAGTGGTCCAAAATAGTTCTCAATTTGCAAATGGTTCTCTTAGGATCCTTACCCTATATATATATATATATATATATATATATATATATATATATATATAGGGTAGGGTTAATGTAAAAAACAATATTTTTGTGAGAAGAATAATAATAGATCTAAGCCCTTGGATCTATGATCTAGTGGTTGAGATTGGTAGTTTCTAAATAATTGTATTGTTTCATATTTACATTGTATAGTGTCATATTTAGATGGCTTGTTTTATTTTAAAGTTCTTCTCACACTTCTCACAAAACACTTGTTTTTTATTTGAACTCTTATATATATATATATATATATACATACTAGCTTTTAGCTTACGTGTTATGCGGGTTTGTTAGGTTTTGTTTTTAATAATTTTGTTATTTTAGTTTTGCTAATGATATCGTTTAATTGTTCGCTTACCTTCTAGAACGGTTTGTTTATGTTTTAAACGAACAAACATGAACACAAAATTCTGTTAGATTATATGTTCATGTTTGTGTTCTATTACTATTAAATGATCAAACATTCGAACACAACCATGATACAATTCTTGTCCGTTCGGTTCGTTTACATGCCTAATCTATGCAATAATAATATACAAAAGATCCTATAAATTTAAAATAAACTAACCTTAAGAATTCGCTGCGAATCTATTATACCTAGTTGCCCCGTGTTGTACAATTGATGAAAACTTAAATTCAATTTATAAACGAATATAAGATGTAACACAAACCTTAAAGCCATTGCCGAAACCTATTTTATGTAACAACATAAAGAACATATGGGGAAATTCGTTGCAAAATATAATAAGTTTTATGATATGATAAATCCACCACAAAAAGCTTTTGCATGTTTCAGCTAATTATAACCCAAGCTTTATATCGAGTTCCAACTCACCAGCATTCGACTCGATGGCAGTTTCAAGCGCTTGTTTTTCGTTGGTTTTTCATAATGCTTTCTCTTCAACAAAGAATTTGAGTAAATAGTTGACATATGAATGGTCATTGCTTTGGTCTTTGATAAAGTGGTTGAATTAAAGGTGGCCCCGTTCGAGTCCTGTGTGTAGCGGGATATCACGTGGGAGCGACCACGTTGAAAGGCTCGTTCCGACGGAGGAACACTGTGGCTGACGAACGCAACACAAATGTCCGGATCCGTGAAACGAGACCCTTGCGCGAGAGTCTAGTGGGGGATATACAAATGGCCATCCTCCCCGAGATTCGCCACTCCATAGTAATAGTCTCTTGTGAATTGGGAGTGGGAAGCCTCTCCACCGCCTGCTCGGTGCGGTGGTGAAGAAAATGATATATGGGGAGGAGACAGCGGAGGTGAATGTGGAGAGTGAAGTGGCGCATCTTGTGTCACATGATCCTCAATGTCCTTATATAGTTCTTTCCCTTTCGAACCGGACACGTCATCGGATATGACGATTGTTGGCGGAGGAGGTGATGGTTTTTCCAATAACACACCCTGCTGGGGTGCATCAGCAGTTTCTGCGAGACAGACAAAAAACGAATTAGTTAAGACACAATGCAAGAAAATAATATTTTGTAAAGTTGAATAACTTACGTGCGGAGGTTGTCATCAGATCCCTCACACGGTCCGCAAGACAGAACTTCTGTCTCTTAGGGACATGAGCCTGGTGCTTCTTCTTCCCAGGCTCCTCTTCGGCATCTACGTGACTAGAACCCGCGTCATTTGCCTTTGTGGACCGCTGCTTCCTCTTCCGCTCTAGCTCTGCTAACGCATGCGTGATAGATGAAATTTCAGATGCATTGTCAGAGTAATATTCCTCGTAGGATGATGATTCGTCACTCGAAGACAAAATTACAATCACCCCGTCGGAGGTTAAAGCATTTAGAGAACGAGGGTTCAGACGATACGCACCTATTTGAAAAATGGCCTCTAAGGCCACCGGCTTGGCACGCACCTTGCTGGGAAGAGGAAGTAATCCCAGGTCTTGTCCAGAATAGGCAGAGCCTTCGCATCGCGGATGCGTTTCTGCGGACACCCTGCATCGTCTAGAAGGGCGTTCAACATTGACCTTTCACCTGGAAAATTGAAAAAATGTTAAATAAGCACTTAAAAAAAAGGATAATTAGAAACTGTGAAGATTTAATCTCGTCTACATTCAAGAAAAAAGGCTCCAGTTCCGGGTATGGCTATAAACGGCTTATACCCGCCCACACTAAGGCCTCCTCCGGAATGGCCCGCATCAGTGTGGGCTTCTTCATCAAGGTCCGAAACCAATCTTGTCCCTCATGAGGAGCAATAGGTAGCTCCGTAACTTTTTCGTTCGCCGGACGGTGAACCATTGTTATTGGCACAAGGTCCTCCCGAATCCAGAAGAACATCATCCTCCACTCATACGCACTATGAGGAGGCTCGGTGCCAATAACTCTCTTGGAGATGGAGGAGCAGTTGAACCATCCGCTACGATTGTGCATCCGATAGAATACCGAAAACCGGTCAATCTTAGGCACAAGGCTGTTCGCCCTACATACGAATTCGAAATGACGAATCCGCATGAGCCCGATGGGATGCACCTAGGAAAGTTGAATCCCATAACCGCTTAGCAGATTCCCTAGGAACTTGGTTATCGGAAACCTAAGATTCGCGTGAGAGAAGAAGTCTGCGTAGACGACCATCTTGTCGGCTGGAGGCTTGCTGGGAACAGATCCGGCGGCGGGCAACTATAGCTCCCATTCCGTTGGAATCCCATATGTATTGATGACCTTATCAAAGTCAGATTGCTTCCAACTGACTTCGACGGTATCGATATTCGAGGAAGATGACGACTTCTTATCACCGACCATTATTTTAGTGGGAAAGGGAAAGCACCAAGCAATCGTGAAAATTACTAAGTTCAATCAGAGAGATATGAAACAAGAAGAATAAGAATAAGTAAAGGCGATAAAAGAAAATAAAATGGTATAACCGCTCTATTTATACCCATCGCAATAAATGCGACGGGGGGTTTCTCCAGTGGAGAGAGAAAGAGACAGTCCACTCAAGAATCGCCACGTCACTCGGGAAAATCGAAAAAACAAAAAAGTGTACAGGCGAGTACAGTTGACAGCCGGCATATACGTCCCATCGACTGTACGGCGTCTGCAAACTGTCATGTCGTCCTTTTTCGTCATTATCCACACCAACACAAAATATCTATAGCAGGCGTGAAAATTTCAAAAACATCTCCAAAAAATATCCTAAGTCCAAAATTTCACCCGCATAAAGCTTTACGTGGAAGAAACAATGGACTGGGGGGGACTTATGGAGGCAGGATACCAAAATGACCTAAGTACCCTTAAGGACCACCCGCGGGTGATAGAGGACTCCCTCAGAAGTCACCTGTGGAACATATAAATCACTCGCATAACTCAAGATAAAGGAAGAACAATAACAAGTCTTAGAGACTATGTGCGGGAAAATATAGAAACCCTCAGAAGTCATCCGCATGGTACTTTTCCCACCCGCAGAGATGACCAGAAGGTAATATTAGAGAACAA
>NW_027503718.1:0-27507 GCF_021521415.1 Bidens hawaiensis
AAATCTTTCGATGCCAGATCCTTGATTGGCAACAAGAAAAAAACAGGCTCCTCGACTCGAGGCTCAAACAATTGGATTCCACTTTCAAAGACTCCCGCTGAAATCCTCACTACGGAGAATGTGAATTTCAGAAAACCACAGCCACTCACAAGGAGATCGTTCCTCGATGCCAAAAAACACTGTTCGTTCCATGACGACATCGGTGAAAACACGAACGAGTGTGTGGTGCTAAAAAATGAGATTGAGGCGGTTGTAAAGTCTGGGAAACTCGAACATTTGGTAAAAGGTGGAAAACCTGGGACTGGTGAGGCTCCCGTGCGAGATAACCAGGGCCCGCCAAAAAGCAAGTCAAAGATTTAAACGTTCACATGATTTAGGGTGGACACAAGGTTGGCAGGAAGCGGAGAGAATTCCTAGACGAAGAGTAGAAGAATGTGCCTGTGATTTTTCCACCAGTTAAAGGAGGCCCTTGAAACAAGAATCCTTTGATCATCACTGCTCCTTTTGGCCATTATCGCTCACAGTTCGTTTTCTTCGACACTGGTAGCACGTTAGATATAATGTACGAGCAGTGCTTCGAGAAGCTGGATGTAGAAGATAAGGAGAGGTTGAAACCTATTCATGCTCATGTATCTGGATTTGGAGGAGAGATAATGCACCCGCGAGGGATGATATCTTTACCGGTCACCCTCAGTGACGGAATCCATTCAAGAACCGAAGAGGTTGAGTTTTTAGTTCTACCAGCAACATCGAAGCATGACATTTGGGTCGGGAAGCGATATGTGACTTCAATTCCCATCCTTCTACAGCACACGGTGCAGTTGGAGTTCTGACTCGCACTTGTGTGGCTATCATTCTTATCAATCGCCATTGTTTCGCGATTGAAAGTTCTAAACCCAGCAAAGTTCCGAAGCAAACTCGGCGGACTGCACCAGAGAAATGGCTATTGAACAAGAAATTCCCAGAGAAAACTGTAACAATTGGACCCACTATTTCCGAGACAGTAAGAACATTTTTAAAGCAGCCGCTGAAAAAGAATGTCGACATCTTCGCGTGGCAACCCGCAGACATGACCTGGGTCCCGCGAAAGATTGCCAAACACAAGTTGCGAGTAAACCCAACGTTTACTCCAGTTGTGTAGAAGAAGTGTAAGATGGGGCCGGAACAAACGAAAGCAATGAACGAACAAGTTCAGGACCTCTTACATGCTGGAATCATCCGCCCAATCCAATTCCAGACGTGGGTCACCAATCCGGTCATTGTCCCTAAAAGCAACGGGACATGGCAGATGTGCATAGATTTCAAGGATCTGAACAAGGCGTGTCCCAAGGACTGTTATCCATTGCCGAAAATCGACCTCAAAGTTGATGCTGTAGCTCCATTCAAATTCAAGTGCTTCTTAGATGCCTACAAAGGCTATCATCAAATCCGCATGGCGGCGGGTGATGAAGATAAGACAACATTCTGAACGGACCAAGGCACATTCTATTATAAGATGATGCCATTTGGTTTAAAGAACGCGAGGGCTACATATCAATTGTTGATGGATGAGGCATTTAAGAAATAGATTGGTCGAAACTTGGAAGTTTACATGGATGATCTCGTAATCAAGAGCATTGAGGAAGATCAGATGCTGAGAGACATCGAAGAAACATTTGACACTTTAAGGAGTATCAATATGAAGCTAAACCCAGTCAAATGTTCCTTCGGGATGGAAGAAGGGAAATTTCTTGGAATAATTGTTACAGGCGCGGGTTTTAAGGCTAACCCGAATAAAGTCCAGCCAGTAGCCCGCATTCCTTCCCCTTCATCACTGAAGGAAGTACAGATACTCAACGGAAGATTGGTTACACTGAACAGATTTTTGGCGAATCATGCAGCTAAGTCTTACCCGTTCGTTTCAACTCTGAGAAATTGCCTCATAAAGGCACATTTTAAGTGGACCGCAGAAGCTGAACAAGCATTTTTAGAGGTCAAAAAATGATTAATGGAGCTGCCTACCCTAACCGCACCACACGCGGGTGAACCTCTGACACTATACTTATATGCTACTGACATCGCCATTGGGTCCGTGCTACTGACAGACAGAAAAAACGTCCAAACGCCAATTTATTATGTCAGTAGGACGTTGACAGACCCAGAAACCAGGTACTCAATGCTCAAGAAACTGGTTCTGGCGTTGGTCTATGCTGCCAGGCGGTTACGCAGATATTTCTAGGTTCACCCCATGAATGGTCTGACAGGGTACAAACTCAAGTATGTACTAAGCAAACCAGAATTTTCTGGGTGATTGGCGAAATGGGCCATCGAACTGGGTGAACATGCGATTGAATACAAACCCAGACCTGCAATTAAATGGCAAGTGCTTGCGGAATTCGTCACAGAGGTTCTGCAACACAAAGAAAAAGAATGCTTAGTTGAACAGCAGCCTCAAGTACCTCCGGAACAAGGACAAGTATGGTCATTGTTCACGGACGGAGCATCCAGTAGCGAGGGATCTGGCGTAGGCCTCAGGCTAGTCAATCCCGAAAGCCATGAGTTTACTTATGCCATCAAGTTAGAATTCAAGAGTACTAATAATGAGGCGGAGTATGAAGCTTTTCTGGCAGGCATACGGATAGCTAAAAAACTTGGGGTAAAGCACTTGGAAGCGCGGGTGAATTCCATGATGATAGTAGGGCAGATCAATGGAACTTACGAAGAAAAAAACATGTAATGGCTTCGTACCTGTCACAGGAAAAGGACTTGATTCTTCAGTTCTCCTCGTTTAAAATTGTTCACATCAAGAGAAGCGAGAACAAGTCGGCGGACGCCCATAGCAAATTGGCTTCAACAAATTTCGAGCATTTTGCTAAGAACATTCGTATTGAAGTTTTGGATCGCCGATCCGTCCCGCAACACCAAGTTTTGGTAATTCAAACCGAAGTAGAGTCTTGGATGACACCTATCATAGCCTACTTGTCATCAGGAGTTCTACTAGAAGAAAATACCGCGGCTCGGAAGATAAAGCATAAAGCCTTGAACTATCAGATGAATGATGGTGTTTTGTACCGACATTCCTTCCTCGGTCCACTACTTAGATGCGTGGATGCCGAGGACGTGAACTACTTAATCAGAGAAGTTCATGAAGGCATCTGTGGTCTTCACGCAGGCCCAAGAATGTTCGTTGCAAAACTGATGAATGTTGGATACTACTGGCCGGGAATGCATTTGGAAGCTGTGCAGGAAATCAAGAAATGCGATTCCTGTCAGCGTCATGCTCCCAACACACTACGACCGAAGAACGAACTCGTTCCATTCACTTCCGCATGGCCGTTCCAAAAATGGGCTATTGAAATCATGGGACCTTTCCCTGAAGCCCCGGGACGTGTCAAATTTCTAATCGTTGCCATTGATTACTTCACCAAGTGGGTGGAAGCCAAACCAGTCGCATCCATTACGACATCAAGTGTCAAGAAATTCCTTTGGGAATTCATAATTTGCCGGTTTGACCTTCCGCTAGAACTTGTGAGTGATAATGGGACTCAATTTGCGGATGGCGGGTTACAAGAATGGTTGAAAGAACTTAATGTAACCCAGATTTTCACATCTGTGGCACATCCACAAGCGAACGGTCAGGTTGAGCGAACCAACCGGCCAATTAAAGACGGGATCAAAGCTAGGTTTGGAACTAAACGAACCGGCTGGGTTGACGAATTGCCCCATGTACTATGGGCCTTCCGCACTCAGAAGAATTCGAGTAATTTTGAAACACCATTCAGCTTAACCTACGGCACCGAGGCCATGATCTCGGCCGAAATCGGGGTTCCATCCGTACGAACTCTACTGATCGATGATAACGACAAAGAGTTACGGATGAACCTCAATCTTATTGAAGAGAGAAAGGAATTGACATCAATCCGCGAGCATAACTACAAACGACAACTGCAGAAGTATTATGACTCGCGGGTCAAAAAATGCATGTTCGATGAGGGAGATTTTGTCTTCCGCGGTAATGAAGCTTCCGGCCAAGAGACTCCAGGCAAGTTGGCCCCAACTTGGGATGGCCCTTACAATATTAAACAAGTACTATCTAAGGGCGCCTACAAATTAGAAAAGTTGGACGGGACTGAGATCCCTAAAACTTGGAACATAGCACAGTTAAAGAAACGCTACATCTAGCAAGACATGTTTTTTATTTTATATTTTAGGCCTGCGTGCCAAGTAGATTAATGAAAGACATGTAACGTCATCTCTTGTAATTTCGTTCGGCTTAGGCCTCGTTTATGAAAGATTGTTAGTTTCGTATTTTAGTCTTATGTAATACATATGTTCTAGTCCGCGAACCAGAGGGATTCATATGATCGAACAGCAGGAATGGCGTGATCCTTTATTGACAAAAAGAAGATCCTACAAACACTTATATTATGTGAAATAAGACAAAGTGTACCAGATAGAAAAACCTTCTTATATATATATATGCAAATGGGATTACAAGAAGATTACAAGGAAATATAAAGCTATGTTGCTTCATCTTCTACTTCTTCATTTTTTGCATCTGTCACACCCCAACTTACGGCGGAAATGTCGGGGCGTGAGCTAATTGCCACAACTCACAAGGTACTATCTTGCAATTGTAAAACGAAAATATATAATTAATTTATTAATTGTCAATGAACATTTAAGTACAACAAAAATAGAGAAAATTACAATACAAAACCAATTTTTAAATATTGCAACATTCGAGTTAGAATTCATAAGATCTAGAGTACAAATTTGAACAAGCTTAAACGAAGGCTTTGAGGTAGTTTAGTTAAATGAGAAACTCATGAAATTTAAAGAGAACTTTATACAACATTGAAATCTCTCAATTGTGTATTTAAGATGAGATAAGTTAAAATATTAAAGTACTGGTTGTAGTAATTGAAAATGCAAAAATTTATGTATACAAACAAACTGTAAATAGATGAAATTGGGAAGCGGATATTCACGAATCACCGAGATAGTCCTATTCCAATTAAATCTTTAAAATTAGATAATAGTGAAAATTAATAATAAAATTTCAATTAAATCACCATGAGAATCCAATAAAATTCTTTTTTTTTAAATAGTGAAAATTTACTTATATAATGGAAAATAAAATTCCATAACGGAAATAATTTTGTTTAAATAATGACAAGTTCAATTAATAATAGAACTACAACATTTCAATTTCAACGATAAAAATTTACAAGATGAAAGGTAACTTGTAATGCACGAGATCAATAAATACACGACGTACAAAAATGTTAAAAACACAAAGTTGAGAGTAGAAATTGACACGTTGTCAATAATTTAATAAGCAAACAAGGTAATGAGAAAAGACAAATTGAATAATATGATCAACTAATAACTGACTGTCGAAATTGTGTCTTTTATAATTGAAAAAGAAAGGAAAAAAAATTGTTTCGATTTATGAGAATCTATATACTTTGATTAGTTGACGAAATGTTAATGAACCAAATTCAATAATTTTGATTAAGTAAAACCAAACGTATAGATAAGTACGGCAACCAACGATATTGATCTTGGGAAATATAAGAAGAATTTTTTATTGTATGCGAAAAAGATACTTAAAATGATGGATTTTCCAAGTTGAGTTTTTTCCAAAATAACTAATTTAGCCAAATAATCATTTAAGGTATAATTGAATACAAAATACGTTTAGACGAAAATGATGAAGACGATAAAAATCTTCTTTGTGAAAACTTAACTACGATTGGTTTGATTCAAAACACCTTTGTTAATCAAGCCTATGAAAACTTAAATACTTGAGATCGATCGAATGATTCGTGGCACCTCAAATAGGTTTGTGAAAACGAGGTTTGACTAAGGTAAGCTTGATGAAATTAAGTCTTGCGGGTCTAGAATCGAATAAGCGAGAAATACCTTGTTACATGAAGAAAAGCTTGAAAGGCATAGAGTTGGTAGGTTTAAGCTAAATGAGCATGGGTAGTATGGTATGGTGCCGGTATAATTTAATCTCGGCATGAATGAGTAAAGAGAAATGCGTTGCGAAGGTGATTAGGGTCTCCATAATTGTAGAAGGCACATGTAGCAGGTGTATAAAGCTAAGTCGACGACATAGACCGTTGAAGGATTTCTTGTGTCGTAGGCAGTGTACGAAAAGTCTGAACGGGATAACCATAACGGTTATAGTGAGTGTAAGAATGACACAAGGATTGAGTCGGATGACGAAAATCACAAATAAGACGGAACGCACGTATTCCGGTGTAAGGTTTCTTGTTTGGGACACTATGATTTCGTTGAGATTAACACTTGGTTTACTTAGTAACCTAAACTCGATTATTAAGCTTGCGTTTGTTATTTTTGTTGTTATGAGGGTGAGTAAGGGTAAATGAATCGAAATTTATCTAAAAGAAATTAGTGAACAAGATTAAATGGATTGTATTAGTGTTTTGAGTTAGAATTTATGCCCTAAAGATTGCAGGAGCTATCTCTTTGATTGTGCTTATGGCCATAAAGTGAGTGTAGAGAATATATGATCTATATTGTGATGTAGAAATCATTCTATAATTACGTAAATTGAGATTAAATGAGTATAAATAATAAGTTGTGTAAATCTCTTATTAGTTACTAAGGAAAAAAAATGAAATTCGACATAAGTTGTGCTAGCGTTAATCATGACTTAAGGATAAGTCAGAATTTAAATGAGATAATCTATACGACAATTTGTTATGTAGATGATATAATCAATGAGGTGATTTGATATGAGATTTTATCAAAGCATAACAAATTAAAATATTAATATTTAAAATTTGAGGGTGATAACTGAGATGTAATTGATAGTTATTGGGGGTATTGAGTTACTTGTAATAAGTTCGTTAATTGATAACGTCATAATCGTGAACATGAGGGATATTGTTTAAATATTAAGGTATTTAATAATACTTTTATTATATTTGATAGTTTGATGATGTTATAATATGTGTATGAGAAAATAGTTATTAATTGCTCTTGATAATTTGTGAAGGTGATAATATGAGTACAAGATAACCGATTAAATAATTAAATAGTAAATTGTTTAGATGGTCTTGTGATAACAGAGTCCCAGTGAGTGAATGATTTGTGCTACATTATGAAAATAAAAATATTTGTGAGTATGTGAATGAATTGAATCAATAAGTCTTGATCCAATGTAATTGAATAATTAAGTAATTGAGTAACTAAATCATATAATAGGTTGTTTCGAATGAAATCAAACGTACAAACAACTAAACAAGTAACGAAAGTTTCAACTAAGTAATTAAGTCAAATGATAACTTGTTTCAAATAAAATCAAATACATAAACAAATAATATTAAATAACGTAAGTTTATCGATGTATCACCACGCGTGATAATGCTCCAACCAAATATCGTAAATATAATAATTGTGAAAATGAATAGTTGGCGTGTTCATGGCGTCCCATGGATTTTTCACCCGACTAGACATTTAAAAATTAATAAAATAATAAAACGCAATGGTAAAATGTAACCGTTAACTGATTACGTTAAACACTTAAAATGTAAAAGCAAAACTTAAGAAATCCTAAAAGAAATTCCTGTCAACGAAAACAATCAACAAAAATTTAAATGTAAATATATATCATGGGAATGAGGCATTGCCTCAGAGCTATAAAAATATTTTGAGGGTGAGACATAGTCTCGGAGTTGTGTGTGCATGACAGTAAAATAAGCATTAAACTAAGCAGTTAAATAAGTACTTAGTCTAGCAGGTAATTACGTAAGCTGTAAACAATTAAATATAACACATAAGGTAAACAAATAGACACGTATGGGGTCCTAAGCATATTTCTAGGACTTTTCTAACGACCTATCTTAAACCTTCGGCTCTGATACCAATATATCACACCCAACCTACGGCGGAAATGTTGGGGCGTGAGCTGATTGCCACAGCTCACAAGGTACTATCATGCAATTGTAAAGCGATAATATCTAATTAATTTATTAATTGTCAACGAACATTTAAGTACAACAAAAATAGAGAAAATTACAATACAAAACCAATTATTCCTGTTTATGTTTAACATCCTAAGGTCATCTCTACGTGAGCTTCAGTTCGATAAGCAATCCAATATATAACCTGCAAATGCGTACACAATATATATATTTGTCAACAACATATGTTGAGTGAGTAGATTCACCAGTTTTGACACAAACAAAATGATAATATATAATGATATAAATAATAGGGTAAAAATAAGCAAAACTGTTATCTGTGAGTATAAACAATGAAAGTGTTAAGCAAGTAATGAGTGTCGGTGAAACCATTACCAATGCGATCGGGCTCCGGCCACTACGACGGTCGTATGATCATACTATAATGAGATTATGTTGGACCTCTCCGAATGCGATTCAAGTAAGCAAGTAGGCAAATAGCAAGTAACAAACAGTCATTCAATTGATACACAACACAAAGATCACAGTTTATGTTTGAGAAGTAATAAGATAAATAGTACGCAAGTGTCCCCAAAACATTTGAAAACAAGTAAAATAGGGGAGTGATTACTCACCTGATTAGCGAAACAAAACACAAGTGCGGGTGTGAGAATAATGAACCATTCGGGATACACCGACAAAGATTCCTAGATAAATAGGATAATATAAATTAATTATAAATTATTAAACATAATTTAATATTATGAGTTATTAACAGCCGAGATAAAGTGTATAATAGATTTGAGATTTCGATGTTATTTGGGTTATATTTGTGATTAAGATATTTATTGATTAATCTATACGGTCATTGTTATTAATAGTCTTATTAATTATAAATCCCTCAATAATTACCCATGATATAATATATGATTAATAATAAAATCCAAATAAATATATAATTAAGTATATAAATTAAGTAAAATAATTTGATTAGATATATTCTATGATATAATATTTGAATAGATACAACACAATATATATAAATACTTAATATATATAATAATGTTTAAATAAATCTAATACTTATAATAGAAATATTTAGATGAATATGTATTTTAAATTCCTTAACGAAAATTTATTTTTACGAACGAGTGATAAATACATACTTAACGTTGTTTATTAATGTTATACCATCTTATTAAAAGATGAACAATATAATGCATAAAGATTCATAAAGACGTAAAGTTGTTTAACGACAAGCTACGTCAAGCAAAACACGTCGGTTTTTGCAATAATAGAGTTTATTTATCATTGGTATTAGCTAAAATAGTTTAATCAATAATTTAAATAACAAAATTTAAACTCATAAAATATATGCGTTGGCCGGGGCTCAAACTCGTGCCCTGACCGGCTCACTGATCCAATCACCCACACCAGCAACCACTCGCACTAGGTGTTCAGATGGTAAAAAAACAAGAAAAATAATTTATGTCCAGATCTGCTAAAACCCCCAAATTAGATTAAGAACCCTAGAACTTTAAATCCGTTTATCTGATTATTGGATGATCAATTAGAGTTAGGGTTAACAAAACACATATTGAATCGGTCTAAAAACATATAAAAATTACCAGTGTCCTTTGCGAATTGAAGGTAAACCATGACGAACAAAGGACGGCTAAAACGTGGTCAAAAGGACGTCATAAGGACCACGACAATACGATTAACCAAAGGGGTTTCGTTCGCGCTGATACGATTAACCATGGCAAGGCAGTTTCCAAGTTCATCGCCTTCTCGAATATGGGCGATAACCTGTTAAAAATAGGTGTAAACAAGTGTTTCACATATACTCATAAACACAACAAAATCTAGAAGAAAAAAGTACTTGAGGAACTCCCTCCTGCCAACAACCATTTTTTGTCCGTCTCGGCCCGGAAAAGTTCCATATTGTGGCCCGCACATTCCAAGGCTTTCTCCCTGTTCTTTGTAGCAATGGAGGTAAGGCGTTCATCATTGGCCGCTGATTCAGCCTTCAGAATTTTTGTCAACTCATCACGTTCATCCAATTGTTGCTGAAACTGGCCCCTCTCTGCTTCCAGAGCAATCTTGGCATCCTCCAATTGCCGTTCTATAGCCTCAGTAGCCAAGCGGCTCTCCCAGGCTTCATCCATAGCCCTTAGGGCTTCATTCTTCGCCTCGACAGCCTTAATTTCTAACTCCTCCCATTCCTCATTCATACCTAGCTAGTCTCGACATATTTCTTGAGTGGAAGAGATAGTGTTGGCTAAGCTGTAGGAATAGGAATTCAGCAACTCTTGACGCGGGCGCTTACGTTGGCGTTCCCTTTCAGCAGGAGGAAGACCTCCTTGCAAATATCTATGCAGACGTCCACATCGGAAAAAGTTGAATCCTGACGTAAGGACCAACGCGGACGATGCATAGAAGGATATTCCTCATGAAGGGGCGAAAACGCTCGTGGTCCGCGAAAGCACTAATCCCTCCTTCGTCCCTAAAACGGTAGGAGAACTGGAAAGGTGAAGAAGTGGCGGGGTCCTCAGGGTTTTCGTTCTTCTTACTCCCAGAAGGAGGGGTGTCCATAATAGTGATTGGGTCCTGAACATCTGCTGGCGGAGACGTTGGCGGTGTAACAAGTGGTGTTGGCCCCCGTGGATCAAAAGAATCCTTCGCAGATTTCTCAAGAACTTCTACAAAAAATAATATATCCATGACACACCTCGCAAAAAGAAACCCAATTAGGAAACATGAGAAATATTAAAGATTACCTGAAGAAGCATCCTATGATGCAAATTGGTGAAGGCGAGAGGCCAACTTCACCCTCTTAGGCTTCTTGGTAACGACATGTTTTGTAAAAGACACCTTCTGCTTACTAGATACCTTAGAGGTGCCGGCTTCAACCGCTGGATGATCATTTTCATTAATGACATCATCAGTGGATCGATGTTCGTCTCCAGTGTTGATGTCAGCACCTTCATTATTCGCTACCTGACTGGTGGATACCTTTTGGTCTTGCTTACGAGTCAGACCTACAACTGAATGCATGGTATTAGTAGCATCAACCGATAACCCTCCTTCACAGAGTGATAACTTCTCTCTAGACGAAAGAAGTACAATCACTCCGCTAGAAGTAACAGCAGTAATTGGTTGAGGTTGTAAAATGCCCTCACCTTTCAGAACAAATTCCTCACCTTTAGCGTACATCGCCTCGGAAACCACAGGTTTCGAGCGAAGTGCAGTGGGAAATAGGAAATTATTGCGCATAGGCTCTAAGATAGGCGCGTCCTTTGGGACAGTTGGGCGACGCACCATCAGACCCTCTTCATGGTCTAAGAGTGTACTAAAGATAGAGCCTTCACCTGTACCAACGAAAACAGAAGTCCGAACTCACGAGGAGTATTATAAATAAAAAGCAGTAACAGACTTACTCTTGTTTGGTTTCTCGTAGTATGGCTCCAAGTCAGGGAATGGCCATAGACGGCTCATCTTAGCACTCACTATCGCCCCCTCATGTATCAGTCGCATGGGAGTTGGCGTTTTGGTCAATGTCATGAACCAGGGAAGGTCCACATGGGCGGCGGCGGGAACCACTGGCATCTTGTCATCCGACTTACGATAGTTCATTGTAAACGGAATGACATCTCTCGGATCCAGATTATTTTTGGCTTCCAATCATGGAGGCTGCGGATCCATTCGGTACCAATAACCGCTTTCCCAGTTGTAGCCCAGCTATACCACCCTCCGCGGTAGGTCATCTTGTAAAAGACGACGAACATACCGACGGACGGTTCAAGTTCGCGAGCTCGACAACAGAACTCGAAATGTCGAACTCTTAACATCCCAAAGGGATGGATTTGCGATAAATGAACTCCGTATGTTGTCAAGACTGATTGGACAAACCTCGTCACTGGCAACCAGAAATTTCCTGTTGTAAAATGTTCCACATAAACGGCCATTTTATTCGCCGGTGGTTCGGTAGCGACAGCACCGTCCGTCGGACGTTCCGGCTCCTACTCCGGCGCCAGTCCGTATATGTTAACAACATCATTATAATCTTTTCCTTGAGGTTAATGACAACCTCATGAATAGCAGGAGCACTCTTCTTATCTCCCTCCATCTAGATAGAAAATAACAAATACTGATAAAAGAACTCAAATATGAAGATCGATATTGAATGAAGAAATCTCAGATCTGCTATTGAAGAAAGAAAAAGAAGAAAAATCAGTGAAAGATATGAATGAATTGAAGTGGATATGGCCTATTTATACGTGTCGCAATTAATGCGACCGATTGGATGCTATTGGAGAGAGAAACAACGACCCAATTACAAACTGACACGTCAAGCGGGAAAGACGAAAAAGCAAATTTAGACTGTCAACAGACGTCATACACGTCTTATCAGTTATTCTGCTACGTTTTTCTTTCCGCCACGTCATCGCTCTTATCCCACTTGCAGAAATTCAAAATTGGAAAATTTGAAAATATCTCACAAGATATTATCATAAAGCAAAAACAATGCAAAACTCACAAGAGGACAAAAGTTTTCTTTCTCATTCATAATAAAGATATTTACAAAGATATGAGAAAGAAAGTAGAAAGCCTAATGCCTAATCTCAGGGTCCTGGGTGGAAGCATCTTCCGGAGGCGTAGGCGGAGTATCTTCTGGAGGAGTAGGCGGAGTATCTTCGGATTCCCCCTCCAGATACTCCTTCAATTGTTGAACACCATCACTGGCTGCGACAAACTCCGGAAGCTTCTCTTGCAAAGGAAAGAATAAGTTGTCATAATCGTTGATACGCATTTCATATTCCTGAGTAACATCGAGCCCATGAAGTGGATGATCCTCAAAAGAGCAGTTGGTTTGGGCATACATCATCCCTTCATTAAATCCCGTTGCACGACCAGATTGAGAGGAAGCCTTAAGTAAAAAGTCAAGGCTATCTGTCAGTTCAGGCCCCTCCTTGATATGTTTAATCACCTATTACAGAAAGGAACACTTATCAAAATAATGGACGGACAAAAATAAAATGACAAGCGGCAGATTGGGAGAACGTACCGCATTAAGACCTTGACCTAGCAACCATCGTCGGTCCTGTTCGGCACGTTCCACCCTATCCTGTAGTTCCCAAAACCTGTCAGCTATTTTTTGTTTATCATTTAACGATTCAGTTGCACGAGATTCCGCGTCTTCACGAGCCCGCAAGAGGGAGTCATAGGCAGTCTGCATTTCAGCAACAGTTTTATCTTTCAATTCGTTGATTTTGGCACCTTGGCGTGTCACTTGGCTTTCTAAGGCTTAATTAGCTTCAAGTGCCTTAGCCAGGTCCTCCTTTTTTCTCTGCGTCTCATCTCGAGCCGCTTGAAGAATGGTATTTTGCCTTTTACATGCCTCCTCCCACTGATGTGCAGCAGCCGTATGACTATCTTTCTCATTTTTGAGAGTGATCCTTGCATCAGCTAATTTCCATTTGGCCGTATTAGCCGCGACACGATGTTCATCGGCTTCTTTCCTGGCATCTTTAGCAGAGCGGGTCATCTCCCCCAATTTTCCACCCATCTTCTGCCACTCGCGTAATATTTCCTGACCACAGGCCAAAGTATTGGCTAGGGACGAAGAGTAATCCATATGAATATCGTGGCGGGAGTGGCTACGCTGATGGATTCGTTCAGCAGGTGGCACACAATGATTAATAAATGCCGCACATATGTCTGGGTCCGTAAAGCGGGACCCATTCACAATATCCCAATGAGGGACAAATAAGTGATAGTCCTCCCCCGGATTTGGTTCCCCATAATTGTCTGAACTTGTTGGCTGGGAACGAATAGGGATGGAGGAGGTCGGACATGGGGCGCCTTGTGGTATTACCACCTTGACGTTTGGTAGAGGGCGCTGGAACCGAGAATCCTCCCTTTCACCTGTATGGAAAGGTGAAGATGAGAATGGAAAATGTGGAGGGGATTGAGGAGAAAACTCAGGTGCCTTGGACCCCTCATCATCCAGTCCCTTCCTCCGTGAACTTGAAGTGTCTCTAGTTCTGAATAGGTAATCCAGTGGATGCTTGACTTCCGGTGGAGGAGCTGGAGTCTTTTGGTTCTTCTCAGACAGAGGGGTTGGTAGCCTAGCTTCCTTCTCGGGAGGTGGTGATGGTAACTTTCCCCCTTCAGGGGTAGAAGACGATAATTTTTCACTTTCGCCATCAATCATAGATGGATCTACGTAAACAAAATACACATGAGTACCGATCAAAACCATAAGTACCAGAACAGGAAAGCGTGAATAAAATTTACCAGCCATTTCCTTTATACGGTCAGCAAGACTGGCTCTTTTCTTGGGATGTTGTGTCTGACGTTTCTTCATCGACGGGCCTCCCTCGACACCCACAGAACCAGTACCCACATCACTTGCTTGCGAGGACAGGAGATTCCTCTTCCGCTCCAGTTTTGCCAGCAAGTGAGAAACAGATGAAACTCCGGAATCATCCTCAGAAATGCCTCCCTCTTGAGACGATGATTCATCACTCGAAGAGAGGATGACGATCATTCTATCGGAGGTAAGAGCATTGAGCGGAGGAGGGTTACGCACCTGTTTGGAAAATAGCTCCCGAAGCTACTGGCTCAATGCGCACCTTAGTGGGAAACAGAAACTTATTCCGTGTTCTTTCAAGAACAGGTGTTTCTTTCGCATCGTGGATGCGTTTCCTCGTGCAACCCCTGTCCTCAAACAGGGCATTCAACATTGGTCCCTCACCTGAAAACGAAAAACATAAGTTAGAAAGTTTCACATGAAACAAACAGGAAAGGAAGGAAATATAAATCACGATCATGCACGTCCATGAAGACATGCTCCATATACGGATATGGCCACAGCGGCTCATACCCGCCCAAACAAGGGCCTCCTCAGTCAACGCACGAATGGGAGATAGTTCCGAAACCAAGATACGGAACCACTCCCGACCTTCATGAGAGGCAATAACAACCTCTGTTAACGCTTCGTTGCCCTAACGACGAACCATAACGTCCGGCACGACATCCTCGAAAATCCTGAAAAACTTGCTATACCAATTCTTAGAGCCCCCCTCGATCACATTACCAATAATCCTTTCAGCTATTGGTTGGCATTTGAACCACCTTCCACGGTTGGTCATCCGGTAAAAAACTGAAAAGCGATCGATCCGAGGCAACATCTCGTGGGCCGTACACACAAACTCGAAGTGACGAATCTGCATAACCGTACGAGGATGCAACTAGGATAAATGGATCCCATAGGCACTTAATACCTTCATGAAAAACTTGGTTATGGGAAAACGAAAGTTCCCATAAACAAAGTAATCCGCGTACACAACCATTTTGCCAATCGGTGGCAGACTGGCAACAGATCGGGCAGCAGGAATCTCTGGTCCCCACTCCGGTTGTATACCATAAGTACGAATCAACTCATCATACTCAGTTCGGTCCCATTTAACTTCTATCTCGTCAATATTGGAAATCAACGATTGGCTAGCCATCGCTCTGGTTAAAAATGGAAAGCAAAGAGCAATTTTGAAGGCATGGTTAATCAAACGATTAAAGAGAGAAAAGGAAAGAAGATATTTGGAAATCAGAGGTGATAAACCTTCATAAATAAGTAACCTCCACTATTTATACCCATCGTAATTAATGCGATGGGATATGAACAGTGGAGAGAGAAATTCATTGTCCAATAGACAGGCGCCACGTCACGCGGAAAATTCGAAAAAGAGAAAAAGGCGTACAGTCGGGTACAGTGACAGCCGGCATAAACGTCCTATCACCTGCCCACGCGCCTGCAAGTAGTCAACTTGTCCTTTTTCATCATTATCCATTTTTCCAACAGAAGATATCTTCTACTAGATTCCAAAATTCAAAAACCCCCAAATATATCTTAAGTCCAAAATTTCACCCGCATAAAAACTTCACGCGGAAGAAACACTGGACTGGGGGACTTATAGAGGTAGGGTAACAAAAAGACCCAAATACCTTTAAGTATTACCCGCGGGTAGGAGAGGAATCACTCATAAGCCACATGCGGAACATATGAATCACCCGCATAACATGATAGAGGAAGAACACCCTTACATCACACGAGGAAGCATCCAGGCACCCTCAGATGTCATCCGCATGATAGCACATCTATCCGCCAAGTTGACCGGAATGCAATGCCAACAGGACAGCTGTAAATAACTAATTACCTTCTAGAAGAATAAACCACGATTGTTACTTGAAGAATACGTGAGTCATCAACCAATGAATGAAGGACACTTGGCCAAGTTGTTATAACCTTGCACATGGCCAGGGATCAACTCGTCCTATCATAGAATGACACATGTCCAGGTTTTTATACCCATGCACATGGGACATATAGCTCAACCTATCATATAAGGACACACGCCCAGACAGTTATGAGAGATCTTCTAGAAAGGGACAGCTGGCCCAATCACAATTCCCACATCCTTCGGCTATAAATACCTTGTCAATCTGCATAAGGTACATATTCACTCTCAAGTATTTACTCTCAATACTCTAGTACTTTCTCGATGTCAGAACGGTACTTATTCTCACGCCAGAGGGTGGTTACGAGAAGACCCCCTCTTTTCCTTCCCGTAACGAGCTCACGGTGTCTGTTTTGCAGGTTCTGGTCACTGGACTTTGGGAAGTTGTGCTCATATCGTGTTGGTTGTTATTGTATCCTACCCGGTTGACTCATTAGTGTCACACCCCAACCTACGGCGGAACATGCCGGGGCGCGACATTGATTGTATCATAGCTCGGAAGACACTAAATAAAATACACGTGTCAATATCTAAATTATTCATTCATATATCAAGATTTAAAAGCACGAACATTGTCTCAAAAGAAATACCGTTACATTTAAATATTCGAAACATAATTAACTTAAAAGTAAAAATATTCTTCATTCATCAATCAACCTAAGGTTTCATCTAACTTCCAATACTTGCTTCATCCGATCATGCTACCTGCGTCATGCGTGAAAATATATATTTTTGTCAACATAAAGTTGAGCAAGTAAACCACAGTTTTTGAGTATATATAATAATAAAAGACAATTCCGTGCGATAATTGTAAATCACTACAACTAGTATAACAATAAATAAAGTTGTCTTTTCAACCGAATTGTATTGATAACAGTTTACTCCGACGGCGTATGATCATACTAATGAGGATGAGGATGAGGTTGAGATATCAACCACCACAACAAAAAGTAAACACATTGTCACATTCACACGTATCAACTAATCGAGCAATTTCAATAACACATATATTGGAATCGTAGTGTAAATCTATAATAAATTTGGTTGTGAACGCATAACGCCCCCAAAATTATAAAACGATAAGAAGGGGGATATGAATTTACTTACCTTTAATGAGGGATAAACGAGGACGAGATAATAAAAGAAAATGCTAGGATAGAAAACGATCAAGCTTCCCGAGATTTGCCGACAAATACTCCTAGATGTTAATAACAAGAATTAAATATAATCATAGCGAAATACTAATATTTATGACGGGTTTTGAGATTTGATAAAATATTATTAAGTACATTTTATTATAAGGGTAAAATTAACGTTATTGTTGTTGTCCTTATTATTATCAATAATATTAATAACAATAATTATAATTGTGATAATAATGATAATGATTAATAAATAATAATGGTGGTAATAATAATAATAATAATAATAATAATAATAATAATAATAATAATAATAATTAATCGTAATAATAAAAGTTAACAAAAAACCGGGTTTTAGATGATGAGAACACGACTTAGGGTTGTTGGTTCTATAAGTTTAAGTATTTATTTGACTTATTTAATGATTTCAAAAGGTATTTTATTACATAAATATAAAAAAAAAAAGAACAAGAAAAAAATAAAACGGGTTTGCCGGGTTTCGAACCCACGACCTTACTTTTTGTGACACACACACACATAACCAATTGGGCTGGATACTCTTTTAGTTCATAAACAGTTTTGAAAAATATAAACACTACTCAATATGAGCATATGAACCCTAAGATTCAATCGCGATTTTGGATCCATGATTGCTCAAATCAATAAGGGGATGCCGATCTATGGTGAAACGCGATCTCAACCATACCTGTTAATCGAATTATAACGTTTGGTTAGTCGATGAAATTGATTGAGCTAGGTTGCGGCAAAAAATAGCTTCAATTAGGTGTCGGGATGTTATTGTAAATTGAATTGGGTTTAGGGGAAAGGTTGGCGACGAGGAGGAGGAGGGTTCTACAAGTTTAATTGATTCGTAACGAGGGGATTATATAAGATCACAAATTAGGGTTTGTTTAGGCTTAAAAATGGTTAATTGATCAAATTACGGACAGATTAACACGCGTTTACTATAATTGAGTGTCGGTTACTCGTTTATTCGGTGGAATATGCCAATTGCCTAACTTAAATGATAATAACTAGCGGGAATTTGAAAGTTTTGAAAGGTTTGGGGTGCGCGGGTCGGGTTTGGGTCGCCTGGTCGGACCAGGGCGTGGTTTGGGTTATAAAATATTATTTTAATATCAAAATTTACAGGTTAGGCCCCTGGAGTTTATAGATGGAAACGAGAATGGGTTGTAGTTTGAGTTTGGGTGGATATTGTCAAGTTCTTGTAAGTTTGAATATTTATGCTATTAAATAATAAAACTAAAACAATAAAAATACTCAATAAATGTGTCGGTTTTATTAGATGAGTGACCCGAACCCTTAAACGGGTCGGGTATAATTACAAGAATATATAAAAAAAAAAAAAGAAAACCCGAAATGCTACAATTAGATCTAGGACATGTTGAGGGGATTGGATCAGTGTTTCTTCACATACCTTAAGGATTACGATATAAATAATGAAAAACAAGATTTTACAATTCATAAATCTCTAAAAACTTTTTTAAATACAACATTTGATAGTGACCTGTGTGATTAAGAGAAATGTTAAGATCATGATATTTAAAAGAAATCGTATATATATTCATTCATCTAGATTATTTCTGTAACTTATTTATTGGGATTTTGAAATATAACATACTTAATTGGCTTGATAAAATAAGAAACTAAACACATGATATCTACGTGATATTCTATATGAAGACTCTAGAATGATGTCATGTGAAAAAAATTATTATGATGTAATAGTATAGTTAGATTAGATGTATTAAGGGGGTGTTTGGGATTCCTTATTTTGCCTCCTTATAACTTTTCATTAAGTTAATAAGCTACAAAAGCGTAACTTATGGAACTTTTTCTCTCACAATATAAATAATCCCAAAACACCTTATTATTTTTCAAAAAACTAATAAGATAAGTTGGTGAAAATAAACAATCCCAAACATCCCCTAAGAGAGAATGAGGCACCCATATGGGTAGGATGCATGGCTTCCAAACCACATGCCAACACCACCCCACCACATGTGAGTAAGGCGCATGACTTTATTCCTTGACAAAGGTTTGCCACACAAAATTGATTCATTGTTGATCATAGAAGAATTAAAATCTATAATATATATAAACGAAACATTTAAAAGCTATCTGATTCCTCCATACTTTCTCTCAAGTCACCAAATTACGTTATTTTCAAATCAAAGCTTCTCACTGTATTGACCCGAATTCACGGGTATGAGTCTCACCAAACCCATATATTCCTTAAACGGGTTATAACATCTCATTAAATTAAAAATTAATCCCACTAAATATTTGATATGAAAATCCTATAAAATTGTAATTTACTAAAAATTAATATATGACTTCTGTAAAAAAAAATGACATATATTATTTATAATTAAAAAATAATTTTATAATAAAAAAATAAATGGGTCATAGGTCTCACCAAACCCATATAGCTTTTAACCGGGTTATAACATCTCATCTATTTGTGAAACCCTTTCATAATCAAATATTAAGTATATTATAAACTTTCTTACAATAAATACAATTAAAATCCAAAAAAATATAAAATATTAGAAACGAATAATGTAAACCAACCCCGTAATACGAGGATAAAAGCTAGTGAATTAATAAAGTTGTAGGGTATTTGTGGGTAGGTTATTTTGTGGTTTGTGGGTAATTAACGGTAGAAATAAAGTGACAATACAAGATTGACCGGTGCATGGATAATTCCCATGAATACCTCTTCCTCTCTAAGGAAATACATTAGATTTTTCAATTTGTTTAAATATAAAATGAAGGATATGAAATAAGTGATTTTTAGCAAATATGAATGTCATGATTCGAAATATCCTGGAATTTGGGCGATGAATTTGAAATATCATAGTCTACAAGTTGCCGTTAGGGATAAGTAACCGTCGCAGTCTATGTATGTCTATTAATTAAATAGTCAGATTTTTTGAAAAATAAAAGACAACTAATCTGCCATCCGCCACGACTTTAGTAGGACGGTCTACATGTTAATGTTGATAACAGATCCTCTTTTGTACATGAGACGTAGAAGACCAAAAGTCCTTGGGGTCAATGATAAAATTTTGAGTTAAATATGCACATGGTCTTTATGGTATGATTATATTATCTGGTGTATAACTTTCATTTATTGAATTTCTGGCCTGTAATGTCTGTTCTCAAGTAACACGGATAGTTGATTAAATGATCTCCATAAAGTATGTTGTTAAGTGCATTTAAAATTAGCAAACTTTACCTAAATTATTAAAGAAAACCTAAGATCTTTATTCTTTATACAATCTACATCTGTTAACCTAGCTTGCACCTTTTATAGTAAGATTTTTTTTTATTTAACAGATTAATACTTTAACAACAGTTACAACAAACACACAAACAAATAGATACAAAATTTATCTGAGAACTGAAGACTACATTTTTTAAAAATAACAAAAGCGATTATAGCTTTTCTTCCATTAATAACCGTATTTTCACTTCTACATATTCTTGCGAGATTTTTCGGACATCCTCGAATATTCATCCCAACGAAGATCTCATTGCTCTTGGATGATTCGGAATGAGAATGATGCTAAATCTACATTTGAAGAAAAGTTGTAGAGTGATTAGAATAAATTTGAGTGTAGAACGTGAGAAGTGCGAAGAAAATATTTTTTCGATATTTATACCATTAAATTAATTTTTTTGGTAAAACTAGCCGGTATATTAATTTTCAGATTTTTTAAAATGATGTACAGCCATTCATTAACACTCTCATGCCGTCTCATATCCGTTGCCATGATCATCCGCATCGCACTGTTCATGTAACAGGAGGGCGGTGTTTCGTGGGCTTGATGCCTACGTGATGCCTCCCCTCTCACGCTAGCTCACCCATAACACGTAGTCTAACCCTGAATTCAAAATGATGTCCCACTCAAGTGTGTCATTGCATTTCATCTAGATTTCATTTTAAAATAAAAAGAGTAGTCTTTTCACAGCCGGATTTAAAAAAAAAACTTTTAATTACAATCTTACAATTAGATAATTTCAACCATATTGTAATATATATGTATACACAAAAGTAGATACATATTTATTCATTCAGATTACATCATGCGTTTGCCCTTTGTATTTCTCTTGCCTTTAATCACTCTCTACTATTCTCCACAAGTTGCTACCGCTGCTTCTTCACAAAGTATATTAACTCAAGGCTCATCACTCTTTGTTGAAAAGAGCAATCATTTAGTTTCACCAAATAGTCTTTTCACAGCCGGATTTCACGAGATTGGCCAAAATGCTTACTGCTTTGCAATATGGTTTTCTGAGCCCATGTGGGATGGAAATCACACGTTGGTTTGGACGGCTAACCGAGATGAACCTGTCAATGGAAAACGCTCCAGGTTTTCCTTGTCGAAAAAAGGAAACCTTGTTCTAATGGACGTTGACCAAATAATTTGGACAACCAACACTCGGTCTAATTCACCTTTGCAATTGCAACTTCTTGACTCGGGTAACCTTGTTCTTACCCAGTTAGACAAAAACTCGTATATTTGGCAAAGCTTTAGTTACCCAACCGACACTGTCCTTCCCAATCAGCTTTTTACCAAAGATACAACACTCATATCTTCTAGAAGTTCGACAAATTTTTCTTCTGGCTTCTACAAACTCTACTTTGACAACGACAATGTAATCCGGCTTCTTTACAGCAATAATGGATATACAGCGTTTATTGGCCAAAACCTTGGTTAGTAACATGGGAAGCAGGAAGGGCTACTTACAATAATAGTAGATTAGCTTGGCTTGATTCCAAAGGGCGTTTCCAATCCATGGACGATCTTACTTTTACTACTACGGACTATGGTGATATCCTTCAAAGAAGACTAACACTTGATGTTGATGGCAATATTAGAGTGTACTCACTTAAACATAGAAGGTGGAGTGTTTCATGGCAAGCAATTTCAACACCATGTACAATTCATGGGATTTGCGGTCCAAACAGCGTTTGTATTTACAACTCTAAATCAGGAAGAAGATGCACTTGCATGCACGGATACAAGAGCAAGAACCACTCGGACTTGTCTTTTGGGTGTGAACCTATACATGATTTTTCTAGACATCATGAAAACTTTGACTTCATAATGCTCCCTCAAGTGATATTCTATGGAGTTGGTACTAGATATATTATCAATGTCACTTTTTATGTGTGTAAGAAGGCCTGCTTCAACGAATCTAACTGTAAAGCCTTCCAATTCACCTTTGATAGCAAGTTGGGCATCTTTACATGTTTTGTCAAGACTTTGTTGTACAATGGCTACTACAAGGGTGCACCGTACAACACCTATCTTAAGTTACCCAAAAATGACGTGTTATCATATAATCAAAATTTTGTTAACGAGTCAGGCTTGGATTGCTCAAGTTCTACAATTCAGCTACAACGAACATATGAAACAAAGAGTGCAAATGGGTCCCTTAAGTTCTTGTTTAAGTTGGGCATCATCCTCGGTGTAATTGAAGCCACGCTATTTGTATTATTGTATTGTATCACCAAACAACCCTCATAATCCCAAACTTACCTAGCAATAGCTATCGGGTTTAGAAGATTTACATACGCTGAGATAGTGAAGGCATCTAATAAATTCATAGATGAGATTGGAAGAGGAGGTGGTATTGTGTACAAAGGCATACTTCCAGACAATCGAGTGGTAGCAATCAAGCGACTCCACGAGGCTATCCAAGGAGAAGCTGAGTTTCTAGCAGAGATTACCATGATTGGAAAGATTAAATCACAGGAACTTAATAGAAACATATGGATATTGTGCTGAGGGAAAACATAGAATCTTGGTCTACGAGTACATGGAGAATGGCTCATTAGCAAGGAACTTAGGTGGTAACCAGCTTGATTGACGGATATGTACGAAATTGCATCTGGCGTTGCGAAAGGGCTAGCTTATCTACATGAAGAATGCTTGGAGTGGGTTTTGCATTGTGACGTTAAACCACACAATATATTGTTGGATGCTAATTATAACCCAAAGGTGGCGGATTTTGGCTTGTCGAAGTTATTCCACCAAGGCGTAAATGAAAGTTCTTATTTTCCAGGATAAGGGGGACTAGAGGGTATATGGCTCCAGAATGGGTGCTAAATCTTCCAATTACTTCAAAAGTGGATGTTTATGGTTATGGGATGGTGGTGCTAGAGATGATAACCGGACGGAGTCCCACATATGATCAACCAACCGATGATAACGAAATGTTGGAACAAAAGAGGCTTGTAAGTTGGGTAAGAGAGAAGGTTCACGGGGTTAGTGAAAATCTGAAAGAGACACAAATCCTGGAGATACTGAATCCAACGATTAGGGGTGAATATGATAAAGGACGGATGACTATTCTTCTAAAAGTTGCTCTACGATGTGTTGAAGAAGATAAAGATGCTCGACCAACCATGAGCGAGGTTGTGAAGACACTTCTACACCTTGAGATGGATGACTAGTGGCAACTGCATTTTGCTCTGATGGTTACATCCCTTAGAGCTAATTATGATTTGTCGACTAGTTGTTAGAAAAATGTGTATTTTCTTTCTTAAATAAGTGCACTAAGTTGTGATTCCATTTGGTTTATCTATATCTATATTATATATAAAACATTTTAGATGGACACAGTGGTAATTACACTATTCTTAGACGCCGCTAAAATTAATTTCAGGTCACCGGCACCATTAATAATTATCATCAGGCGACGTTACAATTGATTTCCAGCGATATTAGTCTTCAATTGCAATCAAATACTATAGAAGTATCCTTCAATTGAATTAAATGATTTTTTATATATTCACCACCGTCAATTTCATTCCTAGAAAAGCAATTCAATTGGTGCTCGGTAATCCGTCACGCATTGTAAGTTCTTTGGATGACAGGTCACTGGATTTGATTGGTATAAAAGCATTGTGTATGTTACTTCGTTATTAAACTTTTTTTATTATTATTATTTTGCATATTTGTTATTTTAATTTATTGTAAATGATGGCAGAAGTGGGACGTTTGTTATTGGCGATGACCATTTTCCAGCATCTTTATTGGACCTTCCAGAAGTTGTGGAGTCTTACAAAACTTACAATGACTGTGTTCTGATCAAGACTGCAGATGTTGGCCAAGTAGGTTATGGTTTATTAAATCATTTAATTCAATTGAACCCTTCCAAATTTTAATAATCAACTTCTAACGGGAATAAACACGCATTGGGTTTTTTGGTTTTACTTCCGTCAAGGCCCGGAACACAACCAGACCCCGAAGCAAAAAAAAAAAAAAAAAACTTCCGAGTCAGGTTACATGACCCGTTAAAAAACAGCCCGGGTTCGAGTTTAAGTGTTTGCATACACATGGCCCGTTAAAAAACAGCCTGGGTTTGAATTTTATGGCCACACCACCATTGATTCAGTCCGGTTTATGACTTACTTGCTGCATCAGTAATGCAATGATATTTTTTTTTATGAATTTGACTCTAAACCATATCATAACGATGCATTTCTATTTTTAGTGTTTATGAAGTTTTTTATGTTGTAATCTATTTCATTTGACACTGCTAGAATATGTTTTTTATGACAACATATAACCATTAAATTCAATTAAAATTGTCAGTTTCGTTATTGTTTATAATTACATCATAATGTGGATTGCAATTGCAGGTTAAGGTCGCTCGCGATAACCGTTCCCTAAACCTATATTGAGCTTTAGCGGCGTCTCCTACGATTGGTATAATCACCATTTTCTCCATATAATATGCTTAATATGTGATGTACATATAGATAGATAACCTTATAAAATATTTTAAAAAAAATTGAATTTAAAACAGGCCCGGTTCGAGTATAAGTGTTTACATACAACTGGGTTGGTCCGTTAACACGTTTACATCTAAATTATTTTAAAACCAACTTCTAACAGAGAATAAACACGCATTGGGTTTTTTGGTTTCACTCCCGTCAAGGCCCGGAACACAACCCGACCCCGAAGCAAAAAAAAAAAAAAAACAAAAACAAGGTTCCGGGTCAACTTAAATGACCAGTTAAGAAACAGCCTGGGTTCGAGTTTAGGTGTATGCATACAAATAGGTTGCCCCGTTAACCCATTTACATCTAAATTTTAAAAACCAACTTCTCACCGGTAATATATACGCATTGGGTTTTTTGGTTTTACTTCCGTCAACGCCCGGAACACAACCCGACCCTGAAGCACAAAAAAAACGGCTTCCAGGTCAGCTTACATGGCTCGTTAAAAAACAGCACGGGTTCGAGTTTAAGTGTTTGCATACACATGGGTTGGTCCGTTAACCCGTTTACATCCAAATTTTCAAAACCAACTTCTAACCGAGAATAAACGTACATTGGGTAAGGTCCTTTCGTTGTTTTAAACGTGTTTGTTTTCAACACGTACCACAAGATCGCACCCGGAAGAGACATGTCAAATAGCAGGACTGTACACCCACTCGCTTCGTTGAGCCCGTATCAAGGAAACTGGACCATTAAAGTCCGTGTCACGTCTGAAGGGACAATGCGCTATTACAAGAACGCACGAGGCGAGGGCTGCCTTTTTAATGTTGAACTGACTGATGAACATACGGAAACCAAATTTTACTATCGAAGATGTCGGTAACACAAGGAGCCTGTACTAACTGAATCAAAAATGTGTTCCCGCCGCAACGCGCGGGCACTCTTACTAGTGTTAATTAATGTATCTCAGCTCCTTGCTCGTCTCATAAGTTAGTTAAGAATGTCTTGTGGTTTGTGATGGTGTAGTTTTTTGTCATGTGCTAATAAAATCTTTCCTAAGATATATCAAGCGGTTGGTTCTAATTGAATCTTGTATTTGATCTCACGTGGAGGAGTCATTTTTGGCATCCTTTTGACAAAAAAATCAACTCAGAAAGACAGAAACGAATACTTCTGGTGCATGGAACAACAGAGTGAGAATTGCGCATATATTGGTTAAAAGTAATTTAATTTGAACACTATGATTAGAGGACCATTTGGAAATGGCAAGTACATCTGATTTCCATTGGACTCATGCATGGAACGTTAAATCGCTCTTGTATCAAAATTTTCCAGCCTGGAAACAAAAACAGTGCATATTTTTTATAGATATTTAAAAGTGGTGATGAAATTCAATGGTCTTGGGCTAGACGCATAGACCACTGTTTTTGGTAGTCTTTCATCATTATCGTACTCAGTATATCCCACCAATAGCAATGCTATGGTAGGGTCTGAGGAGGGTAAGATGTAGACAGTCTTACCTCTATCCCATAGGGATAGAGAGGCTGCTTCCGGTGAGACCCCCGGCTCGATAGTAGTTTTGCATCAAGCCTTGGACATAAGGCACATAACACTCAATCATCGGGACACCGGCTGATTGGTGCATGTGCACTTGTCTTTCGGCTATCAACGCCACCACATGATGCCTGATTAACCTTCCGCCACTTTTAACGTTATTTTCATGTGATTAGTAAAATAACGTCAAAATTAGTGCAATTTTACTTTTGCCCACCCAAGGGTTCACACATACATACATTATATGCGCGCACCGCAAGCAGGGCGTAAATGGATACTCAACAAAACTATGTAATGGAGTGGTATAAATGGATACCAAATAATTTTTGTTTGGAGGCCGGAAATTGTTGGACGACTTTATCGAATCTATAATTGATTTAATATGAACAGATTGGACTCTTTTTCATAATTAATTCTACGCGTAGTAATGTTTGCGATTACTTCTTCTACTGCCCTGCCCCTTATTGGGTAGTAATCAACGACTTCATTTGATGTACTTTGACAACGGTCTCTGCATTTGTAAGTTTTAACTCATGTTGGCATTCGACTACATTCGTTGTTGCTCTATTGTATATGCAATTAATTACTTTCTGTCTTGCCATTCTTGGATTATTAACAATTTTATTTCATGTAATTTGGGTTTTTTTTTTTTTTTTTTTCTGATTAATGCAATTAGGATCTCAAGAATGATAAACGATAATTAACGAACAATTTCGAAATAACCGACTTATATTATAACCAGAAAATATAGCAAAAAAAAAACCAATTATAATATCTTTTGTAGTGATCATGGTGATTGTTGTGTTAATTTCTAACATTAACTTTGTACT
>NW_027503719.1:0-22886 GCF_021521415.1 Bidens hawaiensis
AGAAACACGATAGAACACACGGTTTGCTTTAAACACACGTATATTCAGAATACGTCGGGTGCTTAAGCACTACACTACACGATACTGAAAATAATAAGTGAACAACACACCTCTCTAGTTTCTGCTCACCAACTCTCATGATGTGAAAGCCAAACTCCAACCTATACAATGTATCTATATATAAGGGAAACACACTAGGCCCATACTAGCCCAAGCCCACGCGATCCAAGGACTCTGGTTTACACTAAATACTCCCACAACCGCCAAGCCCAACCGAAATCCTATGGATTTCGGTATACACCATCACAACCTAATGCCATTCTTCAACTCGTCTTCATTACATCACTTAGTCTTGATCATGTCATGGCCTTATGATATGCGTCAGTCTAACCAAATTGTGGCCCAACAATCTCGCCCTTAGACTGATGCTTTCAAGATCTTCAGAATCTTTACTAGAACATAATCACAACTTCAGTGATCAGCAACTTCAGCATCTGCATCCAATAATCTATCATCCCCCCCTTTTTGACAGCATCATCTAATTTGAATCTCAGATACTTCATATGCTTCCGTTGCAAGAAATCAGTCTTGAAAGAACAATCAACTTTGATAGAAATATCAACCAAAATATTTTGAAAATAATTAATAAAACAAAATAAGACAGACATATTTTTTAATTTTTATTTTTCTAATTTTTATGATTTTCTTGAAAAGACTTGAAATGAGATCATACCAGCTTAACCAACTATAACACAATAACCGAAATCATATTTCATTAGCAGAAGACAATTTTAAAACGATTTTTAAAACATTGTTTCGACAAGAGTAATCAAGAAGTAAACATAAATACAATAAAATAAGACCAAAAACAACAAATAAAACAAATTTAATCACCCGGTCTTCTTGTAATTTAGCAAAAACTTGGGATCAAATTTTAGTTTTTGATAAAACTGCCGCCTTATGAAAAGATCCGAACATGGAATCATATATAAGGTGCTTTCACAAAGATTCATGTTCAGCGTTTTATGACATAAAGAAACAGGTTGATAGCAAGTATAACGAACTTAGCATGATTTTCATTGCATCAGTGATATGATTTAGGTTCAGTTCGGCATAAAGCTTAGATGAACATCACTCATGGACCTGTGATGCCTCCTATCTCTTCTAAAGCATATTTGGCTTTCCCCAGATCACCCTAATTTGACTCGAACCCCCTAGTGCTTGATCAAAGATTTCTATAGATAAACAAACAATAATTTAAGCTTTAAGGTTGAATGTTGGACTTACAAGCCATCCGAACTTACAGGCCTTTCATTCGAGACATGACAGGACTTACTTTTATGCCCCCATCTCTATAGTTCTAGTTTGACCCTTTAATCTTTTAAAAGTACGAATTTTAATAACACAATAATCAATTTTTTTAAATAATAATGATAATAGCATAAAAATACAAGATTTTTGGTGATCAAGACACTAACGGGCTCGTGTATGACTGGGTAATTTCTTTTCTGCCTATCATTCGGAGAGATGTATCTGGAGACATTCACATGTCTTCAAAATGATTCTCCACAGTAAGTTTAGCTAAATTAGTTTATATCACTTCAAATTTTTACGCATCAAGCTACCATACAAATCAATGACTGTTCTAGAGCCTTTTAAGCTTAATAACTTCACCCATTAGGCTCACATAAACAATTTACCTATCACTTTCCAAAGGTTGGATCAATTTTCATTTGAAAATATTTTGAAGCTTTTAAAAAGCTGTAAACTAAATAATGATATCACTTCCCATAAAATTACAGAAGACACACATGTTAAGAACTCAGTCACCCCAGTCACTCTGTAGTTTTCAGGTAAATGACTATCCCGTATGTCACTAGTGGTTAACAGGTACAAAACACATATGAAAATACGTGTACCTCCAACTTGGAATTACCGACAGAATTTTAAGTGAAAGAATTCAAAACACAAAACACATCATAATCGCCCCAGATGCTTTCAGTCTTTAGATGAATGGCTATCTTGTGAATCTACAAGTAGATCACCGGACCAAACATATATAAGTATATGTTCTTCAAACTTGAACAACTGACATAATTTTAAGCGAGAGTGAAGTTTGAAAGACATAAATAAAGAATTTTTTTATAACAACGCCCGCACACTCTTTTTGAATTTTTTAATTTTCTCCCCCTAAATTTGTGCAAAAACTTTTATGTACAAATTTAACCTCAAAAAGATTCAATCGTCGAAATGTAGTATTTAATAAAAACTTTTATGAAGAAGTGTGATAATAAGCCAACTGATGTACTATCATTTCTCATGTGCGTTTAAGTCATTTTCTCTATTTTGGGAAACAAAACACACTATACATGAAAAACTATACATGAACATATTTTTGTGTTTTTTTTAAACTTAAAAATTTAAAATCTTTTTGATTGATAAATCTTTCATACCAAAGTGATACAGTTACCTTTTATCTTCAAGACATCATTTTCCCATTTGTGAGAATCTCCCCCTAAGAATAAACTTGTTATGAGATTCTGCATCCTTGCGAGTTGAATGTCTGGAACAAACCTTTTAATATGCAATGTATTCTCTGGTTTGTCCTACACACTTAGAGAGCAGATTAAAAACGTTCTATCACCCTAACTCCCGTCCAGGCAACAAATAATCCATTTTATGGTTTAAAGATTTAAAAACAATGGATATTTGCCCTGTCATGTGTTAGAACAACCCATTTAGAAAACAATGAATTTGTGGTTGTTCCTACACGCATAGCGGGATTAGTTGGACATAGGAACCCAAGTCATAAATGTCTTGGGGTTTCATTGAGCATCAACATATGTGACCTCTTGCCAACTCATATCTTTCCCATCTTTAACAGAATCATTTGTTAATACAGATTCTGTTTGTTGAGTTTTAAGTTTCCAAGTCTGTCTTGGCTTAGTGAAACTGGAAATAGCAGACTTTGAAGTGGAACAATTCGAATTCGAACTCTTAGAACTCTCAACACTCTTTGACTTTTGAAAATTTATTTTTCTTTTAACAGTTTCTAAATCATTTGAGTGCAAACCTGTCATATTAACTTTGAATCCTTGAGTATCTGTGACCCGTTGTACAGATACTCGTGGTTTTGTAAAATAAGCATTTTGTTTAACCACTGGACTCGGTTGAAACATGTTACCTTTCACTTGAGAAACTTGTCTATTAACAGCATGGTAGTGACACTCCTTTGCCAAATGCCCACCGTTCCCGCAGACGAAACGCGCCTTCATCCTTCTTCTAATGTCAACGGAAGCACTTGCTTCATGTTGGAATTCCTTCTTAGGAAAGGTTTTTCCATTCTTCTTTCCCCTTGGCACAGCCTTCTGATTTTGCTTGTAATAGGGAACATATAGACGATGAACACAATTTCTGGCTATATGTCCTGGCGTGCCACAGTGGTAACATGTTTGCCTCTTGATATAAAAAGCACCGAATGATTTATCAACACATGGACATCCGGAGGATCTATGAGGACGAGACTGTCCTTGTTGTGCTGATTTCTTATGTGCCTTCCCTTTGTTGCCACATCTCTGTGTATTATTATTAATACAATTTTGAGTTGCGGTGTCATCTGAGTTTGATGACACGTTAGAATAAGATTCATTTTCACTAGCCTGAACCCCTTTACTATCAGAAGCAACATCATTTCTATATCTGCACATGAAGTAGAAGCATTAAAATTGTTCACACATTTAAAAACAGACTTGATTTCCTCTAGGTGTCCTGATCCAACAGTTTCAGATTGAACCTGTTTACCATACTTCATGTCTTTTATCTTCTCTTCCTGCTCTTTGGTAACAGGGGTAGGGACATAATTGTGGTTGTAAGGTGGGGGAACTTGACTGTATCCTATTCCCTCACCTTCATTTTCCTTCCACCACAATTGGTTTTCAATCATTGAGTTAACTACTTTGCTTGAACCATCGAATTTTTTAAAATCAAGTTCAGCCTTTTCAAACTTACTAGTTAGATTCAAGATCTCTAACTTGGAAGCTTCTAGTTTAGCAGTTAACTCAGCAATTTCTTGTTTGGCATCTAGATGGTGACAACTTTTTATACTAAAATCAGACTTAAGCTTTTTAATGTCCTTGTTCTGAGCTTCTATTTTGTCTAGAAAGCCCTTTTCATTTTTCTTAAGTTTAAAATTTTCTGATTTTATTCTCTCTATATCTCTACTTAGACTGTCGTTATGAAGCTTATACATTTCTATTTTTTCACCACAATTTAAAGAACATGGTTTAAAACTTATCTCAGATGAATTTTGATATACTTCTTGCGAGGGAGCAGACTAATTAAGAGTACTTCCAAACATTGAGATGAGTTGTGGAGAATCTATTGAGTAATTAAAGAGAACAAACTGATTTTCCCGCCAAATTTCTCGAAAAAATATGATCGCCAAAATTCTCAAGAAAGATGTCCCGCTCAAAAGAGGCGTCCTGGAAAATTTTCGTTCAAGACAAATTTTTTTCGATTTTCCAGCAAAAAATTCACCGAAAATCACCCGAAAAAAATTGTTTTCGCCAAAATTTTCAAAAATGAATTTTTACTTATAAGGAGTATTCTGGAAAAATTTTGTTCAAGAAAAATTTTCCCCGCCAAAAATGAAATTTTTTTTCTTACTTCTTTGACCGAGAACCTCAAAAGTTGACAGAGAACTGAATGTGTTGACAGAAAACTAATGTTGACCGAGAACACACATTGACCGAAAAAAACCAGTTGACCGAGAACTCACTGATCTGACCGAGAACGAACAAATATGGCCGAAAACCCTTGTCTTTGGCCGAAAACGAAGATTACTTGTTCAGCAATTTAAATCTTGGCCAAAAACTGAGAAACTTAGCCGAGAACAGATGATATCAAGATGATATAGGCCGAAAAGTAGAGAATCAGCAGAATATTAACTGTAACAGACTCCCAAGATTAATGGGATTTGATTTGTTTCCAAAAACACCACTAATCTCTAACAAAAAATACCACTATCTCTTCTCCGAAATACAACTCGCCGGAAAAATCAACAACACCACCAAACCTTTATATTTTGAATCCGTTGATATCACAATAATGAGCCTGAAAAGGTCTAAGGCTCTGATACTAATTGTATGTCCGGAATCTGGATCACTACAATTATGATATCAATAGAACGAGTATTGGTGCAGAATACCAAGACTCGGTGATTCAAGAACACGAATAAGCACGAGGAACTAACACAGGTTTGCTTCAAAACACACGTATATTCAGAATACGTCGGGTGCTTAAGCACTTACAATACATGATAATCAAACTGTGAATGAACAACATAACTAACCACTCTCTAGTTCTGCTCACTCTCTGCTCTCGTGAACAACTCTAAACCCTATACACATATTCTCTATATATAGGGAAGGTAACAACCAAGCCCAAGTAAACTATAACTAAGTACAAACCACCAAATATGGATCCAACAGTATGAATGTTTTGTTTTAAAATAAATCAAACATCAAGGTTTTGTTTGCAAATTATAATTTATAATTAATAGTGCATAAATATATCAAAAAAACTTATTATAAAAGTCATAAATAAAAATAATTATATAATATAACTCAATTTGCGTATGTAATATTTTTTTACTTTTATTATAACTTTCATCCGTGTGTAACACGGGCTTTCATTATTAAACATATTATTTTAATGGTATATTTAATTTGGATGATATTGTTTTTTTAAATTTTCAAGTTGTGAAGCAAAATGAGTTTCTTTTGTTAGAGTATTTGAAGAAGTTGATGGTGGGTTAATATGAAAGGAACATGTTTAGGTCTTTTGTTGATGTTTTTGATAGTTTGGTGTACACTAACTTTTTGTAACTTTAAACTGTTTATATCTAGACATTGTAAATGGTTAACGTTTTGGTCCAAAAGTTGAAGAAGTTTTGTGTTGCTTGAATTTGTTTTTTAAATTTATTATGTTTGTTAACATGTTTTTCCACCCGTGTGTAACACGGGCCTATACCCTAGTATTGTTCAATTTGAATTCAAATTCATGTCATTTCGTATTATATGGAAACAACTTTTTATTTTTAACAAAATTCCACAATTTAAGAGTTTTAAATACAATTTTAACATGTTTTTGAATTTTTAACAATTTTCCAAAAACCTTAACATAATAATAATATACGAGATTTAAAGTTCTAATTTCATAATTCAAAACAAAAAATTATTATAAATGATTTTTTTTTGTCAAATTTCATTACTCAAAAATATATATTAGTTATTAAAAAAAACATGTTAAATACATTTAACTTTAAATGTAATATAATTTTACGTAAATTTGAACATCAGTATTTAATTATTTTCAAAGTCAAAATAAATTTTTTTATTCTTTCCAAAGTTATTGAAATTTCCTTTATTATAAACCGGTTTCCAAGTTTCACAAAATATTATTGTCACTAATTTTTCCAATAATGTATAATAAAAAACGTATTATATTTTTACCCATTCTAACTTATAGATTTTTTAAACATAATATAAATCTTCCAATTCTAACATCTAAACTATTTGATAGTCTAAGTCTTCATAATGTTTTAAAAAATTATTAATAAAAAAATACGATAATTTATTTCATGTTTATAATTTTGTTTTCCTTGATATTTTTATCATATTTTGTTACCTTTAATTATTTTTGAAGTCAACGTAATTTTTTTAATCTTCCCAAAGTTATATGAAACTTATTTATTGTAAATCCTTTCTATGTTTTTCAAGTTTAACAAAATATTAATGTCACTAATTTAAAGTTTGTTGCAAAAATGGTCAAAAATCATAAATTTTGTCATAATATTTGGAAGTTGACTGATTAACCAATTTTTTATATATTGTAATTATTTAGAATTTATTTCGTAACGGGTTGTTTTAAAAGAGTATCAAACTTGTTCGGTATAAAAGGCAAGCCAAAATGGGTTGCGAACAGAATTACTTCAGGTCGACACAAGTTATTTTTAAGTCATATTATTTTTAACTAAAAAGACTATTCATTTTTCATATATATATATATATACATATATACATACATATATATATATATAGGGAGAGGATCATGAGAGAACTCCATTTTATGGAGAGAACTAATAATGAAGTATTTTTAATTTAATTAAAAAAATATTTTTTAAATTTTTTTTCTTTCATCCTTCTTAAATGTTGTTATTCTTCACCACAAAAAAAATAAAAATAAAAAAAATAAAAAAAATTAACGAGTAATGCATATATGCAATACACCGACTTTTTTTTATAATGCATATGTGCAATAGTGTGCATTTTGATATTTGAAATAGTGTTGAATAGCATATATATAGTTGTTTGTATTATTTATTTGCAATAGTGTTATATTATATACAAAAATTAAAAAAAATCGATATATTGCATATGTGCATTAGTGTTGTATTACATATATGCGATAATGTGTTTTGCATACAATTATTAGTGTCGTATTTGCATATATTCAATAATGTGTATTGGATAATGCAATTGTGTTGTATCATATGCAATAAAACACTATTGTATATATGCAATAGGCATTAGTGCACATATGCACTACAGTACTACACCGACAAGTTGTTTTTTTTTTGTTTTTGTTAGTATCATTATCATCTTATTAGGAGGAAAGAAAAAAAATCACAAAATAATTTTTTTTTAAATAGTTAAAAATAATTCTTTACTAGTTCTCTAGTTCTCTCTATATGAATATTCAAATTTAAACAAAAACTGACATCATAATTAATTCGATCAGATCGTTTATAATAACTTATGCATTTATTTACTGCGATTTTCATATAATTATATGTTTTTGTTTATATACAAATCATGTATGTATGTGTGAACTTCATTACAAATTATATTAAATAATATTGTAATTCTAATTTATCAATCTACAATCATATAATTTAATTGTAGTCGTATCACAATCTCATAAAACATTATTTGACAAATTCCTTACAAAATTTAAAAGATTTTTATATTTTCCAATCTTAGAAAATTTTACATATTTTTTATTTGACCAAGTTATAAAAAATTTCTAATTATGTCTAAATTTCAAGATGCATGCCTAAAATAAAACCCACATATTTTCGATAACCGATTGTAGATCATTTTTTTGATATTCCAAATAAGTTCTTTATTATAAAATACTATATCCTAGTTTATTTTGTTTTTCAGGTTGTGAAGCAAAAGACATTCTTTTGATGGAATGTTGAAGAAATTGATGGTATGCTAATATGATTACAACATGTTTATAATATGATTACAACATGTTTATGTATTCTTTTGGTTTTTTAGGTGTATATTAAGTTTGTGAAAATATTAAGTCTTTATATACAGAACCTGAACGTTTAATAATTTAGTACAAACTTATGTTAAATATTTGTCTTAGTTTAAAATCTTATGAAATTTTATAGTTGTCTATATTTATATGGTTGTTTTATGTTTTTCACACATGTATAACACGGGTACTATCCAAGTACTATATATGTTTGGATGCAAATCAGCATAAAAAAAAGGATAGCATCTGTATTTTTGGTTAGTATGGAGATAGTAATGGTAACTTTGATGGCTTAGTTCTCACCATCATTTGTACACGGTAAATAGGTAACTGTCTCCGTCAAGTGCCATAATTTTTTATGCTCATGATTGATTTTACACTTCTATTATTATTTTTATACATGGACAACCATATATTACATTATCTAGAGTTAAGATAAAGACGGACTAAAACTACTAATATTAGATAGAGATGTTTTACAACTACGTATAGAAATTTGAATGTATAAAAAAATGTTTTTTTCATAGTATACAATATATTTTCTACATCGATATTGGTTAAATTAATTATTATATATATATATATTTTATTTGTTGTATCCCGTGTATTATACGGTTTGTAAAGCTAGTATTTATAAAGGAGTATAGATATATCGTTATGATTTGAGCAGTCTTGTACCCCATGAATATGCAGTTGTATATTTTAATTGAGACGTTTGATATAGAAGATTTTAGTCCCATAAAAAATCTTATCACAACTAGTGAGATAAGGTAGGGACCATTAACATATATACATATTGCACCAGAACACCTTCATGTATTTTGTGTTCAGATAAACCCATGGCTACTTTCTTTGGTTCTCCAGCTATTGTGTCCACTCCGTTAGTAAGAACTCATCATCTATCTTCATCGTCACAACCACCACCACCGCCGCCATCTCAGCCACCGTCACAACAGCCATCACTCAGTAAGACTTCACCGGAGCCATTGGTGGTGGCTAAAGAAAAGGTACAAAGAGGTGGAAGTGCGGATTCAACAGACTGGATAGCGTCGAGCTTGACTAGAAGGTTCGGTCTTGGTGCCGGGCTGGCTTGGGTGGGATTTTTAGCATTTGGTGTTGTCTCTGAACAAATCAAGACCCGTTTTGAAGTCAGCCTGCAAGAAGCTAATACAAGGTTTGTTATTCTGCGGCTTTTAGGATTAAAAAATGATACTAGAATTTAAGGATGGCAATAAACCCAAATCTGACTAGTAAGTAAACATGACCGGAGGAAATGATCATACTTGGTGTTAAGGTATGGGACCGGATGGTGGATCTTTCATTATTAGTTTTAAATGTCATTGTAGATATGAGACTGGGTATGATATTGGACGATACTAACTTGATACACTTACTTGAAACATAAATAACCATTTACGTTAATCATATTCATAAGCATTTTCTTCTTATGTTTATTTTTCTTTGTGCTTGGTAAATAGAGTAACCAAGTTTACTAATCCAATGGTTTTTTAGTTTTAGTATTTATAATTTCATTTTTAATAAAGTCACGTGTAAGATTAAATATATAATTATATATATTTATATATAGCCATTATAATAATTTATATTATAATAGATCAAAATATTAGTTATACCTTATTATATATTAGTTTGGTAATTGTTGATTGACCATATTACCCTTACTAGCTAATAAAGGGTTTCCCCTTGGGTGTATATAAAGAGAGATAAATATTAACATCAAAACCTAATCATACACACATAACAATTTTGTGTGCTTCCTCTCTCTTAAATCGGGTTCCTCTCAAGAACCCTAATATCATCCTTAACTATACATCCTAAAGGGGAACTCGATCAAGACGACAAGCATGTCGACTACATCATACCCTGTTGCGTTTACCACTCTCCATGCTATAACAGGTTCATATGTTTAATATTTATCATGTTTTCTATTACTTACATGAAGAACTGATCAACATGTGGCATCAGAGTGATATTGATTAATCAGTTCTTCATGTTTTCCCTAAATCTGGAATTGAATCAGAAGACATGGACTAAAACTTGATAAACCCTAATTTTTTCGGTTTCTTTTTCATGTTCTATTATGAAAACAATATATGAAACTATTTAAAATCACTAAAATTCATATTTAATAGACCCTAATAATTTTGAAATATATTAAAATCATGATTAAAGATTTTGATTTCAGGTTTTTTGTATGTTTAATTATTAAAATTTTTGATGATGTTCTTCGTGTTCATCATAATTATCGAAAATTATATATATGTTGGTTCAAAATCTAGATTAAAATCTGTTAATGATTATTTATGGAAATATTTTTTCAAATCTTGGATAAATTAGTAGTTTTAATATTTTTTTAAAAGATTTAAATCCCCTTAAAATAGGAAACAGATATAATTGTTAATCACTAAATATATTTAAACCAAATCTTATCATTATTTATTTAGTTAATAGAGATCATGGGTTAAAGGATTAAACCAATTTACGGGTTATTTAAAAAAAATCATGTATTATGGGCTTAAAACAGATTTTTAAGTGATACACCTTTAAGCCTTTTATGTTTTGTAATTTTTTATAACATTTAAGTGTTTACAAAACATTTAATTAGCTAATAGTAAAAGAATTTTTTGATGTATCACTTCTGCCCAAAGGTGATGTGTTACATCTACCCTATCTTTCAAGTCTAATTAAAGCTTTTGTTAGTTTTTGCCTAAGATGATACGAATGTCTTACTTCTGCCCAAAGGTGATGTGTTACATTTTTATCTAGCAAAACTAGCCCGTGCATAATTAAAATAGTTGTCACACTTCTGCCCAATGGTGATGTGTTACAATATTTTTGAACACATACTTATAATAAATTTTAATTCTGCCCAAAGGTGATTTATTTTTTGTTTAATTAGAACTTTTAATTATAGTCTATTAGTTTGATGTTAATAATAGACATATCACATCTTAAATAAAATATAATAATCCTTTATGAATCTAATGATCATAAATTTTAATCTGTATTATTTTAATATCCCATAATGTTACTCACTATAACATTCTTCTATAATTAACGATCTCATTCAAATCATCCACTCTAATCTCAAAACGCAACTGAATTTGTCTCATAAAGAGTTTCAATAATATTTAGATCTTCTCAATTTTAATTATCCATTAAGACATGTATGACTATCTTACTGCTCTTTCTAATAACAATCATTCTATTGAAAACTAGAGCATAACAAATGGGATGAGTCAATTATAATGTCTCTTATGATAATGATAATTAGAAATTTATTTAAATAAATGTTATCACTAGAGTTATTCTTGATTTAGTTTTTCCTAAGACTAATCAAAATAACTCATAAGATGCATGCATTCCTTCTAAATTCTAACTATAAGGTTAAATGGTATCGTTGAATACATCATAATGTATAAAATCATGACCCATAAAATTAAGGGTTCACACATGAAAATAAGTACAATTTTATAGTACATTACATACTAAAATTTTCAATAGTACAATTTGGTGCCTTAAGAATCAACTATAAAAATCAGAAGTACCAAAGGAAAATGAGTGTGTTGATCAGCAACATATGTACAAGAAAAGAAATGTATATGTACAAGAAAAGAAATATCTAGTATTGGAAATAAGATGTTATTCAACTCACACCACTAAAACTTAAAAGAGGATAATTCTAAGGTTCATAAACAAAATACAAGTATTACTTCCAGCTTTAAGTTCTCTAAGGAGAAGTCTCGTCGCAAATATATGTCATTAAATTAGGCATAAGCATTCAAAAAAACAACCGGCTAAAACTGATAGTTGTATAAATGATATTTAAGTCTGTTAATCCTATATTCCCATCAACACATGATTGGTTGAGTCTAGTTCTATATGTTTACCTGAAATCAACAAATAACTAACACGAGTGTAAGTGACAAATTTACATGTTAAGGTTATTAGAACCATGATAAACTGTCTTTTAATTACGCATTATGATACCATAAATATTCTGGAGATTAATCCGAATTTAATATCAATACTTAAGCTACATTATGACAGTTATGAGGTTTGCATAGCCAACATAAAGTCACTCTTACCTTAAACTCTAATTTTATTTGTTATCAATATCTGGATTGAAACATTTATAAAATAGAACTAGATAATACTATATACTTTCACAACTTATTTTATCATGCAAATAAAAATTTAACAAAAGACAAATGACACCTATAAAATTCATCCATTAAAACCAAATTTCATGAGAAATCGTGACATGGTTGATGAGGGTGAATTTTCATAATGTCATTTCAAGTGATTTTAAATCAAGTGTTAGATGCCTTAAACATTACTTGGCTTAAGAATTAAGTATGGGTCCACCTGAAGTTATATTTCACTTTCATACGTGGAACTTATTCAAACGGAATATTCAGACATAACTCTTAATAATTTAAAAGGCTATTACTTGTATCTATGGTCCACGGTCATAAGAGATCCATTCATATATACTTAATACGATTTCTTCTAAATATGTCCCTAAGTTTATTATGACATCTGGACGTTAATGAAATCATGTCAAGTCTAACATATATATGACAAATTCCCACGTCACGTACATCATTGAAACTTCTCTTATATTTTTCCTAGAGATATTAAAGATCAGTGGGAGCCTTAAGTGTCTCAATCAAAACTTACAAGATTTGCAAGAGGTGGGGGAGTGAAAACTTGATATTATCTCAAATTCACCTCTTGTACAAGACACTGCTCCATCACAACACTATTTTATCAAAACTTATCTCTTTAGAATTTACAACTACCACTCTTACAAAAGTTTCATTGTTGCTTAAACGTCGGCATATTCAGATTTCTTAATGAACTAATCCTCACCAAGAGAAACTACAACAACTTATATTATTAACTTGTTTCTTTATTAGAATCTCTTTGTCTTTAAATATTGACCATAAGCATGTAAATTTCCTAAAGGTTTTTAAGGACAGTGGGAGCAGTAAAAGTCTTTATAATGACTTGTTAGAAGTACAAAAGGCGGGGGGAAGAGAGTTATTAAATTTTACTCCAAATTTTACTCCAATTACACTTATTGTACACCATACTGCACCAACTCTTACACACTTAGAATCCTAAAAATGATAGTAACCTAACAAAGAGCTAATCCTTAAAACCGAGACTTTTAAAATTACCCAATAATTAACTCAGGAGGCCATCTAGGTTTTAAAACCTACTAAAATTGATGATTATGTAACCTTCCTAATTAAAGTTGAAATGGATGTTGGAAAGTTTAATGATCTTACCCCTTATAATTAAACCATTAGCATCATTCATAATTGACTCCATAAGTTGGGGCTAACGTTTTGAGATTTGGTTGAATCACCTAAGAGTGTTCATAACTAAACTAAATTCCAATACGAAACATTAAGTCAGTAAGAAGCACAATTGATTGTAAAAGGTTATACTCAAGGATAAACCAATTATCAAAGAATCTTCTTACGTATATTACAAAAGATTTCTTTAAGGATCATTATTGTTCAAGTAGCTTATAATAGTTAAGAGCTACATTAGATGAACATTAAAACAACTTTCCCTAACAATCGGCTTACATATTTATATGTTCATAAAACAACCTAAAAGTTTTAAACTGAAGGTCAAAGAACATTTAGTCTATAAGTCAATAAAATCATATATGGGTTAATGCAAACATCAAAATGTGATGAAATCTTTATACAAATATATTCATCAAAAAATCAAGTGGATTAATGTACATACCTTAAGATGAGTGGGAGAAACTAAAAACAAACTTGCCTTATATAGATGAGTATATGTTACATAAGTCAAAGCATTGTTCACACACTTTGATATTATAGATCTCAGAGATATACCTTACACATGTAACAAATAATACAGCTCTACTTTAGAGGATAATAGGAACACATAGATTATTTCCTTATGCTTCATTAAGTAGAAGCCTTATATAAGTTCAAGTCTATACTCGTTTAGATATTACTCAAAATTGCAACACATTAGATATGTCTAGATTGATGTGAAACATCTAAAAGAGTACTAAGATATATTTAAAAGAAAAGAAAGACATAATTTAAAAGAAGAAGTGAGAATTCAAAGCGGTAGATTACTCTAAACTTTGTCATATTCAGAGTTAAGAAAATTTAATTTTCGGGATAGATTCTTATGTCAGTAGACAAATCTATCTCATGGAGGAGTCATAATGAACTGATAACAACGACCAAAGTCATAACGACATAATATGTTGATTAATTACGACGATGTTGTCAATAAATGTTGTTGAACATTTATTAGTGGACTCATAAGTTTTACTAAACTCCATATAAATTATATATTGAAGACTTATTTTAATAAATTCAGCTACCATGTTTTCTCAGACAGTAACAGTTTGAGAGGTGCTGCATTAAATTTTGATATGAAATTAATTATTCGTTTATGAAAAAATTGAGGAATCTAAATTTTCATGTCGAATACATTCATGATATGCTTAAGAATCCTATAACTAAAGGTCTATTACCCATAAGTATTATGAAAGCGCTTATAACGATGAGGGGTTTATTGATGACCACGTACAACTGCATATCGTAGTATGAATGATTAACTATTAAATTTCCTCATCAGTTTTGATTTTGTACGTCTCTTAATATGTTTAGCATGCATAATGACATATAGACGAATTGATATACAAATCAAACGTTCTGAAGGGCTTACTTGAAAATTTTGATCATAACTACTTAGGTTTTAAATAAGGACTGCAGTATTATTAATGGGGGTCTTGAGCTGATGTTCAATTCAATGACTGTATTTCTCTGCTCCAGTTTAAGTTTAAAGCTAAAATGAGTGTTATCCAACCCTCATAATAAATGATTACTCGGCTAAATGGGAGAATGTAAGATTAAATATATAATTACATATATTTAAATATGGCCATTATAATCATTTATATTATAATAGATCAAAATATTAGTTATACCTTATTATATATTAGTTTGGTAATAGTTGATGGGCCATATTACCCTTACTAGCTAATAAAGGGTTTACCCTTGGGTGTATATAAAGAGAGATATAAATTAACATCAAAACCTAATCATACACACATAACAATTTTGTGTGCTTCCACTTTCCTAAAGCGGGTTCTTCTCAAGAACCCTAACACCATCCTTAACTATACATCCTAAAGGGGAACTCGATTAAGATGACAAGCATGTCGACTACATCATACCATGTTGCGGTTACTACTCTCCATGCTATAACAGGTTCATAGGTTTAATATTTATCATGTTTTCTATTACTTACATGAAGAACTGATCAACATCACATACATCGGCGACCTTTAGCAAAACTGCAATGGATGGAAGGGAACTGAAGATTTTGGTTGGAGACCACAAGGTCTCAAGTTTGAATTCGATCCTAACCAGGTTGTACCATAATGGAGCTTCGGGCGGCGGTTTTTTACCGGAGAAGATGGTGGGCTTGGTCTGCCCGCTATCTTTGTGATCGTGGGCCAATTGGTTGTCTTTTTCCATTGGATCACCCCGAGTAACTGGGCTTTATTTGTTGGTCCTTCAAAAAATATATAATTTTATAAAATTTAGAATAGTAGGAAATCTATTTCAAATTTTCAACTGGTAATTTTTACTAAATTAACGAGTATACCCCAGTAATTGAATACCCTGAAAGTATGAAAAATTGTTTTACACTCTGGTGTAGGACTGGAATGACACCTCAAATCTCTATCATTCGAATCCCAGGTGGGATTCATCAATCCACACTCTAAAACATAATACATCTTGTATTATTTCACATTATCTTCAACCAGTTTTGATCCAACCATTGAATCCATTTTTGTTGGGTTGATGCAGAGACTTTGAGAAGGAAGAGGAGGCGGTGTTACCTAATGGTATACGGTACGATCATCCTATAGTATGTGATGTTAATTTTGCAGTAATTATCTATCAAAATAATTATATAATATTTTAAACGAATAAAAAATTAAATGATTATTTAATGAATAGACAAGCATGGGTTTTTTGCTATGCAGGTACTATGAATTGAGGGTTGGTGGAGGTGCTATACCAAGGAAAGGGGATTTAGTGGTCATAGATATCAAGGGAAGTGTGGTAGGAGATGGTGGTGTGTTTGTGGATACTTTCGGTAGGGACAAAAAACCGTTGGCTCTTGTAGTTGGATCAAGGCCTTATAGCAAAGGAATGTGTGAAGGGGTCGAAATGGTTCTAAAAACAATGAGAAATGGTGGAAAGCGAAGGATCATAGTGCCTCCTGCTCTCGCCTTTGGAGGCGAGGGTGCAGATTTTGGTTCTGAACATGTAAAGATTCCTCCTTTTGCGACACTTGAGTACATTGTCGAAGTTGAAAAGGTTTCAATTGCACCTTTATAAATGAATTTTCCATGTAATATGAATGTCAAATAATTACTAGTACTATTATTTATTCAAGAAAATAAAAAAGTAAGATATTAACAAGAGATCATGGTGTGATTCAGGTGGCTTTGATAAATACTATACCAATGAAGTTAGGGTTAGACTAAACGTACCATATTCCTTTATTTGGCATACTCTCTCAACTGAACTTTCAATGTCTTTAACAGTTTTATTTGATATATTACCCCCTCTAACATTATATCCATGTTAAAATATTAATTATCATATGACATTATACATTTTATTCTCAATAAAATTTGTGTAGTTTATTACATAAATACACAATCTTTTCTATTAACAAAAAGTATGATAGTTCTTTTAAAAAATGCAAACTATCTCTAAAAACTATTTAACAAACACTATCTAAAAAGTTAAAACAATTATTAAAAAAACTTATTTTTAAATAACAAAATATGTTTATTTTAAATAAGGAAAAAAAATGTTCTTTGTTATTTTAAAAAATATAAAAAACTCATTTTGAAAAATAAAAAAAAATCTTTAAAAATGTGTTTCAAAAGTACAACAAAATGACAAAAAAGAAACAACAAAGGTTTGGATTTCTAATTTAAAATTTGAAGAAGGTGTATGTTTGGTAAAAATGAGAAAAAGAGGGGTATGTTTTAAAAAGTTATTAATATGAAGTAGAAGCAAACATCAATTTTTTTTAATTGTTATTTACTATTAAAAATGTAAATTTAATATCTTCATTGAACTTGAATCAAATAATACAAAATAGCAATATATTTATAAATTACTTTCAAATTCTTGCGTGGAATATGAAATAACTAATAGAATGTCACTTTAGTAAATTAATTAAGAATATTTTATATGGTGCATTTGAATATTAATTAACTAGATTTTAGCTCACGTGTTATGCGGGTTATTTTTAGTTTTTTTAATAATTGTTTTCTTTAATTATTGTTTATGTATATTTTTCATGTATGATGTATTTATGTATTAAACTTAAAGGTTACATGAACTTATAAAATATGTTTTATCTATTAGTTGTAGTTAAAGTATAGTTTCTTTTGTTTTTTGTTTATATCTCAAATGGGTCTCATTGGTCTAGTAGTTAACGTGACCCAACATTTTGTTATTTAAGATGCAAGTTTTCGTCTTAATATATATGAATGCATAAAGAGATTTATATGGTTTTTGTTATTTTCGGTTGTATTGAGTTGTTAAGGTTCGTTGGTGATGTAGAACGTACATGTTGTTTAATGGATCACCAAAAATGGGCTCTCATGTGTCTGTCAATTAATGTAGCCCAACATTTTGTTTTTTGTTGTTTAAAATATGTATTTTGTGCTTGATAGTGAATTGAACTTTTAATAAATTGATGTATTTGAATTTCTATAGGCCAATTCTAGTTCCATGTCTATCTTAAATGGGTACGTCATATGTTATTATTTTAGTTTTGGGTGAATTATTAATATGTTATTTTTTTTCTAGTATGATGTTTAGTTTGTGATTTTTTATTATTTTGTATGTATTTGTTGTATTTATAGATTTTGTACTTTAGTTATTGTTGTGTATTTAAAGAACATTTAATTTGTTAATTAGTTTTTGTTCTTATCAAATATAATAGAAGTGTAACATCCCGAATTTTCTAAAAATAATATTTAATATATTATTTAGTTATGATAGAAAAGTTTACTAGAGTTAGTAAAGAAATAATAAAATAATAAAGGTAAAAGGTTAAGTAGGCTAATTAAATGGAATTAAATATGGACCAAAACGGAAAAATGGGCCTAAGGTTCATGGGCTTAAAAATGTATAAATACCCTTTAAACCCTAATCCTTTCAATTTCCATCCATCTCTACACCATAGCCTACACCTTCAAAAAAACACACTTAAGCCAAACACTCTCTACTTTTATATATTCAACGATCCAAGACCAACCAAAGGTAAGAAATGATTTATCTTAGCTGCACCAACATGGTAGAACCCGACACCGCAGCCCCGTGATGCCGTACGAGCCGTTTAGACCTAGATCTAGATTATTTCGGGTGATTAATCAACCAAGAACGAGCTTAAGGGCCACCTTAGTTCAGATCTGGACACCCCGAAACTACTCAGACCATAAACGATCAAACCACGACCAACCATGGTGGTAAACGGCGGCTGAAGGCGCCGGAATCAAAGAAAACCGTAAGGGGGGGGGGTGACCTGCACTTATACGCCGTATAAGTGCAGCGTATAAGTAGGTTCCGTATAAGTATGGAGCGTGTATGTATGTATGCAACGCATAAGTGATGATGTCTAAGGCTCCGTTACCGGTGCCCTACATTGGGCGTTGGATTTACTCATAAACACAATTCTATTATCAGAGTTAATTAAAACTTTCGCGGAATATTAAATCTTCAACCATAATATATTACATAACTTTCAAATATTGTCTTACCAAACATTCATAGTCGTTTAAACATAAAACATAGTCCTCAAAACATCATAACATTTTCTTGAGATGCCAGTATCTTCAATTCCATGACATGTGTCTTCATCAAGCGAACTGCCTCAATCTACTCACCTGCGTGCATACTAAACGTCAGCTACGCTGAGTGAGTTTATAGTTAATCACATAACTTATTTACATACACATATATGTGCCCGAAGGTACGCATTACATACATAACCTGTGCATCATTCTTCCGTATCATAACTAACCTTACATTATAAAGAGCATCACACCCTACATACCTCGGATATTATTAGGGTCCGGTACCCTCCATCCTCGGATATTATTAGGGTCCGGTCTCCCTTCTTCCTCGGATATTATTAGGGTCCGGTACCCTCCATCCTCGGATATTATTGGCGTCCGGTACCCTCCATCCTTGGATATTATTAGGGTCCGGTCTCAATAATATCCGAAAGCCCACTGAGATCCATAAGGATCTCGGTTTACATACACAATCCCATAACCATACAAACTAAGTACAAACCATCTAATCTAGGCCCCACAACTTACCATTTAAGGTAAGTGTATTAACTATCACATCAAGTATGCACACACCCCGAAAACATAACAAGGAATGGGGCTAGAAACTCACCTGAACTCGGTTAATAATGGTTATTCCTTTCTGGGTTGTGCGCGACTAACTGTATAGCAATTACACATATCAATAAACTATCACTACTCATATTTTGTTTCTAGTTTAATTACAACCTCAATGAACAAGGGTCATCATCATAATGGTTAGTCCAAGGGGTAGAGCCCCTGGCTGGACCATATAACGAACTAACTATTATAACGAACTGGTCATCATCATAACGAATTGGACCTTAACGAACTGGTCATCATTAAAATGAATGGACTTAATGAACTGGTCATCATCATAACGATTTGGACTTAACGAACTGGGGTTAGTTCGTCATTCATTCATTAACGAATCAATTAACGAATTAAGGCTAGTTCGTTAAACCTCCCTTAACGAATTAGGCTTAGGTCAGAGAATGTCAGAAACATTTTCTGACATTTCGTTAACCTCGTACCCGCCGCCTTCCTGGCACTGTCACCGCTGGAAAACCGAGCAGTGGCCGGAAAAAGCGTATTTTTGCACCGTTTTCACCGTTTTTCGTCCCGTTCGATCCAGATCAGAGCTAGGGTGACCCCTAGGCTCATCTTTGATCGGCTTATACCCGATTCCACCCGGATCTCGTGAATTTAACGGTTTAAAGGTGTCGGCTCGTTGTTTCGTGACTAAATCTAACGGGTTTGAGTTCATACAATATCATACTATCATTACCTTGGTTTGGTGCTCGGTTTACCCTTGGGTTCGGCAAGAGAGAAAAAGAGAAACTAGAGAGAGAGCTTAAGTGTGTGTTTTGAGTGGTGTATGGTATATGTGAAATGAATGAATTACTGGGTAAATTTTGGTTTATATATTATGGGTCATGGGCTCAAGCCCATGGTTTTTTCTTCCTTCCTTTTTAATCAAGTCCTTTACCCATATCTATTTTACCCAACACTAGCCCGACTCATAATAACTCATATTTTTATTTTATTAACCGAGATGAGAAAACGGGATGTTACAAGTCTTCCCTCCTTAATGAGGTTTCGTCCCCGAAACCTAACTATTTCCTAAACAAAGATAAAACTTGCGCATCTCTTCTTCAACTTCCCAGGTGGCATCCGATCCCTTGCGATGCTTCCATATCACGTTCACTAGGGTTATAACCTTATGACGAAGTTGCTTCTCCTTGCGGTCGACGATCTCTACAGGCTGCTCGATATAGTTTAACTGCTCATCAACCTAAATATCCATCAATGGCACATGAGACGTGTCATCAGCTAGACATTTTCTCATATGAGAAACATGGAAGGTTGAATGAATTCCTTCCAACTCCTCGGGTAAATCTAGCTTGTAAGCCACTTCACCCACTCGTTCTACAATCTTAAACGATCCAATGTACCTTGGACTTAGCTTTCCCCTCTTCCTGAAACGAATAATTCCTTCCAAGGCAAGACCTTGAGCATCACATAGTCACTAACGTTAAACTCAGTTGGTCATCGCGCTTATCAGCATACGACTTCTGTCGGTCTGAGCAGCTTTCATTCTTGCCTTGATCTGATCGAACCTTGTCGAGGTTTCTTGAACAACTTCTAAACTTCCCATCTCTTTCTGACCAATCTCTCCCCAACATAACCGTGGTTCTACATCATCTACCGTAAAGCATCTCAAACGGTGGCATACCAATACTTGAATGGTAGATGTTGTTATAGGAGAACTCTGCCAGATGCAGATGATCATCCCAACTTCCTCCAAAGTCTAAATCACAAGCACGTAGCATATCCTCAAGGGTTTGGATCGTCCTTTCAGACTCTCCATCTGTTTGAGGATGATACGCCGTACTGATGTTCAATCTCGTTCCCATAGCTTCATGGAAATTTTCCAAAACCTTGAAGTAAAATGAGTATCTCTATCAGATACAATCGACAGTGGCACTCCATGCTTAGTCACAACCTCTTTGATGAACAAACTTGCTAACGTTTCTAACGGATAGCCTCTCGTATAGGTAGAAAGTGAGCACTTTTTGTCAAACGACCCACTATCACCCCAAATGGTATCATGATGCTTAGCTGTACGTGGTAGCTTAATTATGAAATCCATGGCGATGTGTTCCCATTTCCATTCAGGTATCTCCAGCGGTTGCATATTTCCATAAGGCTTCTAATGTTCGACCTTGACTTGTAAACAGGTTAAGCACTTACTGACATAATCTACTACATCATTCTTCATTCCTGGCCACCAGTAGTCCCTTTTCAAATCCTGGTACATCTTCGTGGCTCCTGGATGAATTGAATATCTTGACTTATAAGCTTCGTTTAAGATTCGACCTCTAAGATCCCCATGGCGTGGGATCCACATACGGTCAAACCTAGTCTTGACACCATGCGTGTTTTCTATCAACTCACCTTGCTGACCGAAAATCCTTTCTTTCATCACTAGCCCTTCATTTACCAGCACTTCTAACTGCACTTTGATGATTTCTTCAAAAAGAATTGAATTCATAATCAGCTGGTATGGCCTCACTGTTGTAATGACTTCCTCATTCTTACGACTTAGCGCGCTAGCCACCTTCTCTGTCTCATGTTCAGCTCTTTCTGCTCGAAGAAGTATTTTAAACTCTTATGATCCGTGTAAATAGTACACTTAGTACCGTACAGATAAGTACTCTCATGGACCTTCAACTGTCTAGACACGTAAGCTATCACTTTTCCTCGTTGCATCAACACGCAACCTAACCCACGATGCCAAGCATCAGTACAAACAACCAAATTCTCGTCACCGTCGGGTAAAGCAAGGATTGGAGCTTGTGTGAGTCTGTTCTTTAATTCCTCAAAAGCTTCTTCTTGAAACTGACCCCAACTGAATACTACCGACTTTCGGGTCATACCGGTAAATTCTGCAGCTATCTTGGAGAAACCTTCGATGAATCTCCTATAGTAGCCAGGTAACCCTATGAAGCTTCTATGTCGGTCGGATTCTTCGGAGTCTTCCAATTCGGTATCGCCTCAATCTTAGCTAGATCCACGGTAATCCTCCAGGATTTATCACATGACCAATTTT